>NW_027186492.1:19849996-19949444 GCF_028583685.1 Petaurus breviceps papuanus
TCTCTCTCTCTCTCTCTCTCTCTCTCTCTCTCTCTTTCATCAGCTATATACTTCTGAAAGCATTAATTTCTTTTGCATTCTTTGCCTTCAATAAGCAGCAGTGAGAAGAATAGTACTTATATCTCTGTGATCTTCATTGTCTTGGCCAAACCTTGTAAATCTTTGCAAAAACTTGTTTTGGTTCTTTCTAGCAGTACCATTGGTGCCCACATTCATGACAAGTGAATAAGACATGTCTTATGAAGTTCTTTGTTATGCCTTGGATTTCTCTATTGTCAGTATCAGGTTAACAAAAAGCTGCTGTATCAACCCTGAGTCTTTCCATCCAATATTATTCTCCCCACTCCCACCCCAATGATCCTTACTGGAAAATTTCTCATCTGACAGCTTCTGAGGCTCTGTTTTGTCATTTCTTGTGGTGTGGAGGGGGTGACAATAAGCCATTTCTTCCTTAGAGCATCCAGCACCTTCCTCTATGGGAATTTTTTAGCCTTTTTTTATTAGCTTCTTCTTCTGTGTAACATTCTTCCTAATTCCTAAAAGAAGTGAATTTTTCCTTCTAACACTTCAGATCAGCTCTTTCAACACATTTCCTACTCCCTCCCTCCATGCCCACTGAAGCACTGATTCTGTATTTTTATGAACACTGTTCCTTATAACTTTGAATGTGGTGAGGTATTCCCAAAGTCCCTTCATTTTTTTCTTCTAAATGGGAGACCAATATCCACTTAGAACCCAGACAGCAGTCACTTGACTGTAGCAAAACTACCATGTTTCCCCGATAATAAGACACTGTCTTATTATTTTTTTTGGAAAGAAAAACACCAGAGGGCTTATTTTCAGGGGAGGGCTTATGTTGTCCTGCCTCAGCTCTCCTCCGTGGCACTGCTCTCAATGGCGCCAGCAAGCAAATCACTGGGGAAGAACAGGATGACGTGCTCACTGCTGCAGCTCTGATTGGATGCAGCTCGGAGCGTGGCGTGCGTTTCACCCGGGGGGGGGGGGGAACGGTGCATACAGAGGGTACCGTAATGTAGCGTATAGCGCAGGGGATCACCTTCACTACAGTAGCAATCTCAATAGGGCTTATTTTCGGGGGAGGGCTTATTTTAGAGGAATCTTACACAGTAAGGGGAGGGGAGGGCTTATTTTCAGGATAGGTATTATTTTCGGGGAAACACGGTATCAACATTGTACACCCAGATACAATGGCCTTTTCTTAGTCTTGATCTTCTTCGACCACTCTGAAGCATTTGACACTTCATCACCCTCTCCTCTTGGATATTCCCTACTCTATAGGTTTTTTGATACTAATCTTTCTCAAATTTCCTTCTGTCCCTAACTTTTCCTTCTCAGTCTCCTTTACTGGTTCTTCATCTTTCCACACCCACTACCTATGATTGTCCTTTAAGACTATGTCCTTGTCCCCCTACTCTGTTTACATTATATTATTTCACTTGGTTATCTCACCAGTGTCCGTGGGTCCAGTGATCATTTCTATGTAAATGATTCCTATTTCTATACATGGAAATCAGGTTTCTTTCCTGAGCTCTAGTTAACAATTGCCTCTTAGACATCTTGAACTAGATGCCCCATAGACATCTTAAACTCATCACATTTAAAGCAGAAGTCATTATCTTTCCTCTCTAAAAAAATCCCGACCATAGACCTAGTGGTCTACTCACTGTGTCACCTGACTCTCCTACATCTTAATTTCCCTAAATTCCTTCAAGACTCAGCTAAAATCTTTCCTACCCTTGGAGGCCTTTTCTTGTCCCTTCAGCTGCTAAGGCATGGTCTGTAGCTGAGAGCTCAGAGATATATTATTTAATTTTATAGCTTCCCGGTATAGACAGCTGCTAATGCCTTCCTTTCTCAGACTGCCTTAAATGTACTTTCTATTCCTCTTGTATGTACCTTGTTCTTTATTTTTTGTCTTGCATATCCAAATGTCAACTTTTTGAGGATAAGGACCTTTTCTCTTTTCTTTGAATCAGTGCGTATCACAATGCCTGACACATCATAAGTGCTTAATAAATGATGCTTTCTCTATTGTTTGGTATTCTCTGTTTTTTTTTTAACTGTTTTTGAGTGTTTACATTTCTCATCCTAAACCTGTCCCAGTGACTTTAGAGTTTTTGAAATACACTTTTAACACTGTTATAGTCCTACTCTTTCTCTGTTTTTTAGCTGTTTGTTTTTTGAAAAAGGAAATCTTTGTGATATGATAAACTACTTATTGGGGTGGCCTATGAAACTTGGGGAATTTAAAGCTCACGCTAAAGAGTTTACCTCACAAAGTTTTAGTGAGATATGTCACAGAAGCATTATTTCCCTCATTTTACAGCAGAAGAAAGTGAGACTCAGAAATGTTAACTGGTCACATGACTGACCAATCTGGGCCTCAGATCAGGTGTTTTAGCTTTCATTGTTCAATGATCCTGTTGTGTCTGAATCTTCGTGACTCTGTTTGGGGGTTTTCTTGGCAAAGGTACTAGAATAGTTTGCCATTTTCTTCTCCAGCTCATTTTACAGATGAGGAAACTGAGGCAAATAGGATTAATTGACTTACCCATGGTCACACAGTTAAGTGTCTGAGACTGGGTTTGAACTCAGGAAGATGAGTCTTTCTGACTCCAGGCCTGACACTCTATCTACTGTATCACCTAGCTGTCATACCATGGTGCTTTTCTTCATACACCATGTTTTCTCTGCTTTTTAGTTGTGGGAAGGGCTTGTGACTATAGTAGAAAGAACTGGCTCTGAAGTCAGAGGACATGAGTTTGACTTAGTTCTTTTACTTGCCATCATGTGGCCTTAAGTATTTGTAAGATGAAGTTGAACATGATGCTTTCTATAGTCCTTCCAAATCCTAGACCTATCATCCTCTACAGAAATCTGCCACCAAGCTAAGTTTAGATATGGATTTAGTCTTTCATTGTTTCAGTTCCCTGTGCCTGTAAAACAGAAAGAGCAAAATCACTTATAAGTAAAAACAAAGCTAATATAACCCCTGGGGGATAAAGAAAGAGCTCAGGTATTTCTCACTTAGAGAAAGCTAAGTTCAAGAAGGGATTAATTCATAGAAATGGTCCTAAGTTAATAGGTTATAATAAACCATTGTGTAGAAGGTAAAAATCATTTAATAGCTACAGGGAAGAATTTAATATAAATTATTTTCTCTCCTGATTTGGTCTGATGATCCTGGTTTCTTTATATTAAGGAGCTGTCATTTTGAACATCACCATAATAAATTAATGAACTATTTTCTTTGGCCAACACATACATACATACACACACACACTCACAGATATATGTGTGTGTCTTTATATGTATGCCTATATATATACATGTACGCAAATTTAAAATATAATGATATAAAAATGTTTATGCATATGATATACACATAAAATATCATATATATACATATGTACCAGCAATGTGATATTCACAGTGCCCACAGTGGCTATGAATATGCTGGTATAGTTGTGAATCACAAAATGTAACAGGCTTTACATATGGAGGACAGAACCAAAGCATTTATTCAAATACCAGAAAACTGAGTCCCCAAACCAGAAAGTCAAAGTCATTACAGTAACCACAAAGTTGGTACACATAGTCAATGCAGCAAACACCCACATTCCCAAGCCTTCAAAACAAAACCGTCTCCCTCAGACAAGGATCCTCCTCTCTCACTCACTCCCTCAAGCAAGGATCCTCCTCTCTTCACTCAGGGTAGCACCTCAGCCTCCAGCTGCTCTCTCCCAGCACTTCTGACTCCCAGCAGTTCTCATTCCCAGAAGTTCTGGCTGGCTCTCAGAAGTTCTCAGAAGCTCTGGCTGGATCTCAGAAGTTCTCAGAAAAGTTCTGGCTTTCTAACTTGGGCTTTTCCTTATATATGGTATCAGCTCATCCGTGTTGCACCCCTTCCTGTTACATCAGCAAGTTCATCCCATTGTGGTATTCACAAGTTCTGGATGTTAATACTTATGAACTTGAAACAAGGTACTAAGTACCTGTTTGCCAATAAAAGGGGCATGGAAGATCTTCAAATCCCATTACCTTTACAATATAGTAAGTGTGTATTTTATTATATAAAACAAATACACACACACACACAAATATAAAACATAGCCTGAATTTATAGGAATAAATTTCTATACATGGAGAAATGTATAATATATATAGACATCTATATATCTATACATTAACATATATATATATATGCACAAAAATGTGTCCATCTCATAAATATACACACAACATATTTGCACATATAATACACACATTTTGTTTATTATGTATATATAAGTGTATATATTGAATAGGCATAGTATTATATAATATACATATGTATAAAACACATATGGCCTAGAAGTCTGAATATAGATGTATTTATACACACATATAATATATATCTATGTTGTTATCTATATTTATATATGCAAACATATATGTGCACAAAATATAATGCATATATAAATACCTACATCTATATGTTTACATATATAGTGTATACATAAAAATATATGTCTATTATGTATACATTTATGTAGTTATCAAATATGTGTAGTATTATGTAAAATACATATTGTATATGTATACATAAAGTACAAATAACATAAAATAACCTGAATATATATGTTTAAACTTGTATACACATACACATGTTATAAAAACACACATTCATGTAGGCATTTCTTTCAATCTTTACTTCATCTTCTTACATAGATATTACTCTAGAATAGATGTTTCCAGACTTGCATACTATTTTTATTTTTATGAAATATGTTTCTATAGATTTAATTTTTATCTTATTTTAATGACATTTGCTCTTACATCACCTTCATTTCAAAATACAGCCCTTTCCCCACCAAGAGTGTCATTCATTATAACAAAGAATGCTAAAGAAAGAGAGAAAAAGGCTAACAGACCAAAAGAACATCAGCTGTGACAGAGAATCTATGTAATATTCTATGCAGATGATAATCCCACCAATATAAAGGATGAAGAAAGGTGCATTTTTTCAGATCTTCTCTGGGTTCAGACTTGGTCATTATAATTCAAATGTAATTTTCCTTTTTTTTTTTGCTCTTTCTGTTTATACTGTAATCACTTTGCATGTTGGTCTTTCAGTTTTGCTTACTTCAATGAATCAGTCCATATATCTTCTTTTGTTCTCTCAATTCTTCATATTTATTATTTCTTATGTATTCCAATAATCCATGTACCCAATTTGTTGATCTATTTCCCATTTAATAGGTTTCTACTTTATTTCCAGTTCTTTTCTACCAAAAAAAGTGCCACTATGAATATTCTGACATATATAGGACATTTCATTCTATCTTTGACCTCCTTGAAGAGACGGATATCTGCTGCATAATTTTTTATAGACAAAGTTTAATTTCATTCAAACACTTGGTATCCAAGTAATTTTTTTAGAGAATAAATAATAATGATGATGATGATAGCAGTAATACCTCATGCTTATATAGCACTTTATTAAAGAGTTTTCCTGATAAAGAGACTCTGTGAAGTCAATAATACAACTATTATCACCTTTATTTTACTGATGAAGAAGCACAGACAGAATGGTTAAGTAACTTGCTTATAATTACTCAGCTTGTAAGTGTGGAAGCAGGATGTGGTCTAATTAGATAAATAGGGGTATTTGGACTTTAGAGATCACTTAGGTCAATTCTATTTTATAGTCAATGAAATTTAACCACAGAAAAGGTTTCAGTGACTTGTGAAAGGTACCCATAAAAATTAGTGTCAGAACCAAGATTGGGACTCAAGTCTCTTACTGCTTTATCAAGTATCCTTTTAAGCACACAATATCAACCTTTCTTAGAAGAGAGAGATTTCTTTTTTTTTTTTAAGCAATTGGGGTTAAGTAACTTGCTCAAGGTTACACGGCCAGGTGTTTCTGGGCCGGTGCTTAGTGTCTGAGCCTGGATTTGATCCCCAGGTCATCCTGACACTGGGGCCGGTGCTCTTATTCACTGTGCCACCTGGCCTCCCCAAGAGACATATTTTTATATGCTACCTTTTATGCTTTTAAAAAATTCAGCTATGTTAGCACTATCATTCTTCCACCCAGCACCCAAACATTAGTATCCCATGAAAGCTGTCTTCCTGAATCCTCTTCTTTTTTATCTATAGTCTTTCTCTTGGAGATCTCATCAGCTCCCATGTGTTCAGTTATCATGTCTATGCAAATGACTCCTGAATACACCCACAAGCATGCACACACATGCATGCACTCACACATACTACAGATGTACTCAGAGTGGTTAAGTCATTTGTTCATAATCACTTAGTTCAGAAGTTCGGAAATAGTATACCATAAAGATTCCTCCTTTAATATAGCTTAATTAAACAAATAAACACATATCAATACACAAATATATTTAATTTAATATTTATGTGTATGTGTATTACATGCAAATATGTTCAGAAGAGATAACAAGGATCTCTGAGTTGGGTGTATATGTATTTACACACATATATGTTCAGGAGAGAGAACAGGGATGTGTGTATGTGTATACACATAAATGCATATACTAGGTGCAAATGTATATATATATATATATATATATATATATATATATATATATATATATAAATGTGTATGAAATGTATGTATGTGCATCCCTGTTCTTTGTCCTGAACCCCAGTGCTACATTACCAATTCCCTGATGAATCTCTCTACTTCGATATTAACATGTGCTAAACAGATTTCTCATCACCTATCCTTTCCCCTAAACTATATACTTCCTTCAAATTTTCCTGTTTTTTAGAGTATTACCATCCTTTCAGTCACTGAAGTTCAAAACTTAAGAATCACCCCTTATCCACCCTCCCCATTCCAATCATTCAATCAATAAGCATTTATTAAGGACCTAGTTATATGCTGGGCACTATACTAAGTGTTGGAGATACAAAGAAATACAAAGATAGTATTGATCTCAAGGAACTAACAATCTAATGGAGAAGTCCATATGTAAACATTAGTTGAAATGAGCTATAGACAGGATAAACAGGAAATAATCAACAAAGGGAGGTCATGAGAATTAAGAGGGATTGGGAAAAACTTCTTTTAAAAATACTTTATTTCATTAAATATCTTCCAATTATGTGTAATTTTTTTTAACATTTGTTTAAACTTTTTTGTTTGTTTTAAAGTATCTCCCTTCTTCCTGCTCCTCCACCTTTCTTGAGAAAACAAGCAATTTAATTTTAATTATACATATGGAGTCATGCAAAACACTTCCATATTAGCCATGTTGAAAAAGGAAACAGAACCCACCCCCCAAAAAAGTGGGGAGGTAAGGGTGTTTAATTCTGTGCTCAGAGTTTAACAGTTATCTCTTGGGAGGTGGATAGCATTTTTCATCATGGATCCTTCAGAATTACCTTGGATCATTATCTTGATCAGAGTAGCTAAATCTTTCACAGTTGATAATCCTTACAATATTGTTGTTACTGTGTAAAATGGTCTCTTGATTCTGCTCACTTCACTTTGTATGAGTTCATCATATAAGTCTTCTTAGTTTTTTCTGAAACTATTTTGCTTGTCATTTCTTATAGCACAATAGTAATTGATTATAATCATATACCACAACTTTTTCATCTATTTCCCAATTGATGGGCATTTCCTTGATTTCCAGTTCTTGGCCACCACAAAAGGAGCTACCATAAAAATTTTTATATAAATTTGTCCTTTTCCCTTTTCTTTGATCTCTTTTGGATACAGATCTAGTAGGTCTAGTGGGTCAAAGGGTATAAACAGTTTTACAGCCCTTTGGACATAGTTCCAAGTTATTCTCCAGAATGGTTAAACCAGGTCAAAACTTCACCAACCATGCATTTGTGTTGAAGATTTTCCACATCCCCTTTAGGTATTTATCATTTGCTTTTGTCTCATGTTAGCCAATTTGATGGGTATGAAGTAGCACCTCAGTTATCTTAATTTGAATTTCTCTAATCAGTAATGATTTAGAACAATTTTTTTTTGCTTTTTGGAGGGCAATTGGGGTTAAGTGACTTGCCCAAAGTCACATGGCTAGTCAGTGTTAAGTATCTGAGGCTGGATTTGAACTCAGCTCCTCCTGACTCCAGGGCCAGTGCTCTATTTACTGTGCCACATAGCCTCCCCAAAGCTTTTTAATTTCATGTCATAAAAATTATCCATTTGATTTTTCCAAGATTTTCTCTATGTTTTGTTTGGTCATAAACTCTTCCCTTGTCCAGATGTAACAGAAAAAAAAATTTCCATGCTGCCTTAGTTTGCTTATATATTCAAGCTTTATGTCTAAATCATTTATTATTTTGATCTTATCTTGGTATACAGTGTGAAATGTTGGTCTATGCCTAGTTTCTGCCAAACTACTTTTGAGTTCTCCCCTTAATTTTTGTCAAATATTGAGTTCTTACTCCAAAACCTTGAATCTTTGGATTTATGAAACATCAGATTACCATGGTCATTTACTACTTTATTTTGTTTACCTCTTTGACTGATCTACCGTTATTTCTTAGTCAGTACCAGATTGTTTTGGTGATCATCATTTTGTAATAGGGTTTTTTGGGGGGGGAGAGGTATGAGGGAGGATTCTTATAGAAGTTGGAATTTTTAGCTGGGACGTTTAGATATTAAATATCTAAATATCTGTTTCTACCTCTTGAACATCTCACAAAGATTCCTAGAGCCTGTAGCCTAGTTTAGGCCTTCATCACTACTCACTGAATTATTATAGTAGCTTCATACCTGTTTCCTCTGACTCCGGGTTCTTTCCCTCTCCTATCCAGACTCCACAGTGCAGTCCAAGTAATGTTCCTAAAGTATGGGTTTGAATGTGTCACCTTTCTGCTCAAAAGCCTTCTGTCACTCCCTATTGCCTCAGAGAGAAAATGTCAATCATTTAGTTTGCCATTTAAAACCCTCCACCATCTGGCTAAAACGTATCTTGATTAGAACTGCCGTCATTGTTCAGGTCTTTATAACTTCTCCCCTGGGCTATTGTAAAATCTTTCAAACAGGTCCCTCCTGCCCCATGGCTTTCTGCATGTCCTTCACTCAAATGCCAAGGTGGTTTTTCTAAAGTGTAAATCTGATCATGCCATAACTCAGTTCAGTGAACTCCAACAGCTCCTCTATTATCTCCAGAATCAAGTATAAAATCTTGGCATTTAAAACTTTTCACAACATTTTCATACCTTTTGTACCTTTCCAGCATTTTGGATCTTAAACTTCTTCACTCATTCTATGATCTAGCTGTACTGTCTTTGCAATTCCTCATGATTCTTCAGTCACTTCCTCTGTGCCTTTATGAAAGGGGTCTCTCATGCCTGAATGAACTTCCTTCCCATTTCCACCTTGCAATATCCTTAATGGGAAGATTGCTAGATTTGAAGTCAGAGAACCTGTGTTCCAACTTCAGCTCCATTACTTACTGCCAGTGTGACCTTGGGCAAATCAGTTGACCTTTGTGGGGTTTAGTTTCCTTCTGAATAAAGTAAGAAGGAACAATACTGTTGACATTCTACCATCACTACATGACCTCTGAGAATGAATCCAAGACTAAATCTATGCCATTATGGTCTTCTATCAATGATCAGTTTAGTAATTACCTCTTCAGAGATGCTTTCCCTAATTTCCCCTCATTTCCCTCTCCCTCCATACTTCCATGCATGTCAAATTTCAGACCTAACTTTTGTCTCTTTATCTGTATTGTGATGGTGAGGATGTCACAATTTTTCATGGAATTTAGAGCTAGAAAGGCCCTTAAACTGCCTCTTTCTGCAGATGAAGGGAAGAAAGGTGATGTTCAGGGAGGATCTTTCCCTAGGCCAAGTGCAGGGCTTGAATTCCAACTAAGGTAGTCTGGCTCCAAATTCAGTTCCTTTTTCTGTTCCATCTGTACCCTCAGAAGCCAGTGGGCTATGACTGTAAATAAGTTAGCTTTGGGTTTTGTCAGGAGCATGCTGGTACTTTGAGCTGAATATACCCTGAGTGCTAAGCCCATCGCTATGCTAACATGGCACACAGTTGCCTAGTGCTTAAACTCATTTCTTTTCTCTGCATCATAACACTGTATCAGCATGAGGCCAGCTGGGGCATGCACATATTTGAAAGGGACACCCAGAATAGGAAATAGCAAAAGAAGGCTCAGTGCCAGGATTAGCCAGTAACAGTAGGGGAGCAGCACCCTCCTGATGTAGCCATGTATGCTGGACGATGACCCACTGGCATCAGAAATAGTTCTCTCCTGTCAATCAAATAAATATGCTTTGCAGATGTGATCATTGTCCAGAAGTTGCAAAGATCTGATTCTTTAGGCACTTTTTTCATAAAAGGATTCCTATTGTGTGGCAGTATCTGAATATGAAGACTGTGTTCTTCAATATACATGTTAAATAGATTGTGTATTCCATTCTATTTCATGCTATCCCATCCCATTCCACTCTATTCTATTCATTTTTTAACATTTTTTTTAATGAAAAAAATTTTTTTCTTCCTTTTCCTAACCCCACCATTGTGAAAAAAAGAAAATAAAACTGAGTGAGGTGGTATACACCTATAATCCCTGCTAATGAGGGAAGTTGAAGCTATTGGATCTCTTTAATTTGAGAGCTCTGAGTTTCAATAGGGATAAAGCTGATTGGGTGTCCACACTAAGTCTAGTTCAAATATCATGAGTCCTAGGGAATAGCCAGAAGGCTGCCTAAGGAGGAACCCACATCAGAAAAAAAAATGGAGCAATTAAAGCTTCTTTGCTGATAAATATTGGTTTTGGGCCTATGAGTTGCCACTGCAATTCCAACCTGTACAAGATAGGGAAATCAAGTCTAAAAACAATCAACCAAACAAACAAAAACCTTGTATCAAACATGCATAATCAAATTATACAAAGTCCAGCATTGCTCATGTCCAGAAATTTATACTTCATTCTGTTATCTGAGGCCATTACCCCTCTTCCAGGAGCATAGGTGTTATTCAGTCTTTTCTGACTCTTCATGACCCCATGGACCAAGCTATAGCATGCCAAATCCTTCTATCCTCCACTATCTCTTGAATTCTGTCCAAGTTTGTGTTTGTTGTTTCCATGAAGCAATCTGTCCATCTCATCCTCTGCTATCCCCTTTTCCTTTCACTTTCAATCTCTCCCAATACTTCATTATCGATTCTCTGGAATCACAACTGATCATTGTTCTTAGGTCTTTCATAACTATTCCTACAAAGTTAGTGCTATTGTATAAATTGTTCTGGTTCTGCTCACTTCATTCTACATTATTCACACAAGTCTAAGTTCCTTTGAAAACATCCATTTCATAATTTCTTATAAGCATTACATTCAGATGCCAACAATTGTGCAGCCATTCTGAGTTGATGGAACTCTCCACCCCTTAGTTTTCAGTTCTCTGATGTCACAAAAAGACCTTCCTATGGAGCCTTTTCCCCTTGATTTGATCTGTTTGGGTTATAGAACTAATAGTAGTATCACTGGATCAAAAGTGATACACAGTTTAGTGACTTTTGAGGCATAATTCCAAATTACATTCAAGAACCTTATGTTAATTTTTATAAATCATCTTACATGTTGGAAACGGGTGTCAGGAATATAGGGAAAAATGAACAATGAACTTTGTAGAGGCTTTAATGTAATTGCTATCAATGTGTTACTTCTCCACAAATAAGTCCCTCCAGAGAGTCCTCATGAAAATCTTGGAATACATATTGCCACAGTGACCACTGCAACACAAAGACAAGATATCCAGGCTCTTTGGATGAACAGGAGACAAAAGTAGTAGTGGTAATGGTGGCGGTGGCAAAAGTCCTGAATATCATCATTGACCAAGTTCTAAACTCCACTGGGCCAGGGCAATGAGGTGGCTTGGTGTGAGTGAGAGTTGGCTGCTTTGAAAATAAAGGCTTTAAAAATCCTTTCTCTAGTTTTCTTTAACTTTCCTCAATTTTTAGATGAAGAAATCACCTTCACTAATCAAAGAGGACTGGTGTGAGCAATGGTATCCTCCTTAGGGTTCTATTGTTCTTAATGACTATAATGTCCTATTCTCTCCTGATCCGTGCCTATTAAAATCTTACTTATCTTTTCAATTTCAGAAAATATTCTACCTGTATCATAAATCCTTACCTGACTTTTCCAAACAATAGCAATCCATTTTTCTTCTGACTTCTCATGAATAGCAAGTGGTCTGCATTTCTCTTACATTGTCTTCATATAGTTGTTACTTATAATTTTGTATTGTAGTTATTAGTGTGTGTATCATGTTCATCTAGCAAAGTTCCATGAGGATAGAGACTATCTTAGTTAATCTTTTTATTTTTTATTTTTCCTGTATGAGTCAGTGAGATAGTAGAAAGAATACTGGAACTGGAGACAGAGGAGATCCACTTTCAAATTCTATCTCTGAAATTTACAAGCTGTGTCACAATGGGTAAGTAATTTCACAATAATATACTAATAATAGTATTTTAAAGCTTGCAAAGCACTTTGCAAATATTATCTCATTTTATCCTTATAACAACCCTGGGGAGTAGGTGGTATTATTATCCCCATCTTGCAGATGAGGAAACTGAGGCAGAGAGAGGGTAAGTGACTTGCCTAGTCCCATACTGCTGCTATGTTTTTTAATCCAAATTTGAACTCATGACTTCCAGATTGCAGCCCAGGAATCTAACCACTGTGATACCTTGCTACCTCTGTGATAGAAGTGCTTCAACATCGTCTTAAAAAAATAATCTTATGCATTTTATTTCATGTCATTTAAAAATATTTTTCTGGGAATGGGTCCACAGGCTTCATCATATTGCCTAAGAGGTACACACAAGTGAAAAGTTAAGAACCGTTTCTTTGGAAATATCTGATTCAAAGGATCATAAAATTAGAAATGGAAGGGGCTTTACAGATTGTCCAGTCTTATACCCTAATTTTAAGGGTGAAGAGCCTGAGACTTGTAGAAGTTAAGAGATATGTCCAAAGTCTCACAGGTTGAAAATAGCAGAACTAGGTTTTGATTTATGTCCTGTGACTATAAGTTCAACACTATTTCTGCTGTAATCATGTTTACCTTGTTGGAACTTGTTGGAGACATAACCTGTACCTATGTGTATATGCATGTTTTTTTTAATCCAAAATGTAGGTTTTTGCAATGACTCAGAGGTGAGAAGAACATCAACATTATCAATGGGGTAAAAGATTAAAACCCGTTTGGCTCTTTGCCTTGTAGGTGGTATTGTTTCCAAGACTTCAGTTCAGTATCTTTATATAAACTTTCCATAAATGGCCTAGAAGAAGTAAATCAAAGTAGAGCTTTTAGATTATTCCTTTTTTTTTTGGAGGGGGGAGGGCAGGGCAATTGGGGTTAAATGATTTGCCCAAGGTCACACAGCTAGTAAGTGTGTCAAGTGTCTGAGGCACGATTTGAACTCGGGTCCTCCTGACTCCAGGGCCAGTGCTTTATTTGCTTCAACACCTACTCACCCCCTTCATATTATTCTTATTGTTATCACAGTGTATATGTAAACATGACTTTACAGTGGGTGAGCAGAAGTAAGACAGGTCCCTGCCCAGGGAGTTTACAAGCTTACAAGGACCCTGAAAGAATGAAAATACATAAGAGGTTGTTTTGCTTTTGTTTGAGATTCACAACAGCTGTTGTATTCTTCTTGACTGGTTCCAAATTTAATAAGGCCCAATAAATCTCTAAGAAAACAATATTGAGACACTGCTATTGTTTTTGTTTGGGGGCTGAGCTCACAAGTCAGAGTCTTTCTCTGCTGTGTTCTTCCTGGCGAATCTCAGATTGGGTCATGCCAAAAATAAATCCCTAAGCTCTAAATGAGCAAACCACAGAGAAAATCAAATTCTTAGCAATCTGAGGGCAAAGAGTCCAATGCATAGATTAAAGGAAATTCTGACCTTCAATGTCTGTTGTTGCAAAGGGCTAGTCTTCTGATGTTGTAGAGCACCTGAATATCTTTTTTCCATCCATGTTTTTTAATTCATTGTTAACATGGTACAACATATAGTTTGAAGGGGAATGGGAGCAATATCAAGAGAAAATGCAATTCTCTTGACATATACTAGGTTCCTCATGGCTTCTCAAAGTTATCAGAAGTCAGGGAGAATACACAGCTTGTACAAAAGTTATGGTGTAAAAGAGAGTTCAATTCAAAACAATCACACAGTGGTGATTTGTTTTTAATGCGTATTTTAAAATACTATTTTCAATAGCATTTTAATATATAATTAATATATAACTTAATATTTTAATAGTATTTTAAAATACTATTATTATTATGTTATTATTAACGCCCTTTTTGGCATTTAAAACTCTTTACAACCTGGTCCCTGCCTACCTTTCTAACTTGATTGCACTTTTTTCATCTTCACATAGTCTTTGATCTAGCCAGAGGGACTTTTCTTACTTATCTTCAGACATTCCATTCCATCACAAATCTGTCTTTGTCTATCATTCTTGCGAGGTATTACTTCTTCATCCTGCATCTTAAGTGAACAGATGAAGGATTTGCTGCATTTTAAGATGAAAATGATTACTTAATGTACAATACACATTTATTTGTTGTTCTCTACATTTCTACTTCTTCCTGAAGCCTTGTTTTACTAGATCCTCTGTAGTGAATCATGAAAGACTAGTTCATCTTAATACCCACAAGGTAGGAGCATTGAAAAGAATGTTACAATGACCTGAAGGGTAGGTCCTATGTTTGCCTTCCTGCCTGAAGAAATCACCAGTTACTTTTGGTCGTAAAGGAATGCTGGTCTCCCTGCCTGAGGAGAAGGTGAAAGGGTGCGAGAAACACCTTTTTGTGCTTTTGTTTAATAGAAGATCCCTAGATTGCAGAAAAATAATCCAAGAGAGAAATAAGGAATAAAATGACTCTAAGGAGGTGAAGGAAATCAAGTTAATGTCAAGAGGTTAGCAAGCAGAAGAATGTGACAGAGAGGAAACAAAAGGGGAGATAACTTGTAGTTTTGGATTTATATAGGAGACAGGGGCTTTCTCATGGAGGGATGAATCCAGGCCCAATGATGAAGAAGCAGCATTTCACAATGAGGATTTATTTAAGGGTGTGTCACGTACAAGTGAGAAATGTGCAAAGTTTGCTAGTGGCTTTTTTTGTGAGGGCTCTGCAAATTGAATGTAGACTAAACCTGACTAATTGGGAAAGCTGTTCTGTCTCCCTGGAACAAGTATTCAAGAAGTATCTTAACGAATGTCAAGTTTAATGATGCTAATTATAATAATAATAATATATTTACATAGCATTTTATGTTTTACAAAGTATTTTTCTCACAATGACCCTGTCAGGAAGGTAAATAAATAAATGAAGCATGTGTTGACCTCTTATTCCATGTCAGGCTCTGTAGAGCTCTGGGGATACAAAAATAAGAGAATACAATAGTCCCTAATCTTGCCCCTTGTCCCCCAGGCAATCAGGGTTAACTGACTTGCCCAGGGTCACACAGTTAATGTGTCTGAGGTCACATTTGAACTCAGGCCCTCCTGACTCCAGGGCTAGTACTCCATTCACTATGCCATCTAACTGCCTCATTGTTGTTAATCTTATTTAACTTACATTTTAATAGGGGAAGACAAAAATCCAAAGTTTAGCTAGCTGGAAAGAGGGGAGGAGAAAGGAGTACACCATTGGGGATGGGAGAGGTAGTAGAACTGGAAGTGTGGTAGACCAGAGGATGAGTTAGAGGTGGAAAACCAAAGCAGTGCAACTATGTGCAATATAGAACAATAGACACTATGGTTTTCTATGTCCCCCTGGATCCAGTACAAATCCTGCTGTTTGATATTTAAAGACTTTCATAATAACCTAACCCTCCTACCTTTCCCATCTTCTTATAGCTTGCATCTCTCCATGAAGTCTTCAGTGCATTGACTCTGGCCATTTTCTCTGGTTGTCCCTCATTCCTAGAATGCTCTCCCTCCTCAAACAAATAAGAAACATTGGGAAAGACTTTATGGAGAAAATGAAATTTTACTTGAAACTTAAAGAAAGTCAGGGAAGACAGAGTTTCAAGTAAAATTTCATTTCCCAACTTTTCTTAATTCTAGTGCCTTCCCTCTCTTCATTGTTTCTTACTTATCCTATATATAATTTGTTTGTATATATTTGCTTGCTTATTGTCTCCTCCATTATCCATTATTAGGTTGTGAGTTCCTTGTAGGCAGGGGTTGACTTTTGCCTATTTTATTTTTTTTTTGTATTCTCAGTGCTTAGTATCATATCTGGCACATATTAGGTGATTAAAAAATGTTTATGGACTGACTTGAAATGAGGAAAACCAGGGTTCAAATCTTGCCTCTAATTTCCTTTCTTTTTGTTTCTTTTTTTTTTTCCTTTTGGAGGGCAATTGGGGTTAAGTAACTTTCCCAAGGTTACACAGCTAGTTTTTTTTGTGTTAAGTGTCTGAGGCCGGATCCGAACTCAGGTCCTCCTGACTCCAAGCTGGCACTTTACCACTGAGCCACCTAGCCACCCCATAATTTCCTTTCAAGATATGTCATTATAGGCAGGCCACTTAACTTCTCTGTATCCCAACTTCCTCATTTGTAAAATGGGAATATCTGTAATACCTGCCTCATAAGGTTCTTGTGAGGGTCAAATAAGATAATGGCTATTAGATCCAAGGATGTGCTGCAGCCAGCTCTAAACGACCAATGGTTAAACTTCCAATATGAGCATTTGCACTTCAAAAATCAATCTCTACAAATGAGGATGTGATTTATTGTTTTATTGATTGTCTAGACTTGAGAAAGTATTATAAATTATACTCTTTATATTTATATACCATATTTAAATATATTTATATTTAATATTAAAATAATTTAATATTAAATTAATATTAAAATATATTTATATAAATATAAATAAATTGTATTATAAATAATACAAATTAAACTTAAACATATAGGTACATACTTTTCCCCCTAGATATTGATTTTATGCATTTACCTATATTACTCTATAATAAGCATTTCTTGAGTTAAGCAAAGGTACAGTAGAAGGCTTCAGGGAATGAATTCATCAACAGAATGGAGGCCTGGTTATTGTAGGGTAGTAATGATGATGATGATGATGATGGTTGGTAATGATGATGATGACGATAACTGGCATTTTCATAGAACATTAAGGTTTTCAAAGTACTGTACATCTTTTATCTTACTTGAGCCTCATGACACCCTTCTGCTTAGAAAACTAATGCATGACATAATTACAAAGTGCTTGCAACAACACCTGGCACATAGTACGTTTGATATAAATGTTAGCTATTATTATTATTACTATTTTTTTTCATTTTAGAAATAGGAACTGAGGTTGAATAGTGGATCAACTAACCCAGGTGTTTCACAACTAGTAAATATAAGAGCTCAAATTCAAATCCAGAACTCTATTCACTGCAAATCTGTTGTTCATTTCACTGTACATTTTAAACCTGCTGACCAATACTCAACATGTCACTAGACAAAACTTGAGTTAGATTTAAAAAAAAAACTTGAGTTGGAAATAATAACAACTCATCCTTATATAATAACATTTTCCCAAGTACTTCCTTTATAACAACCCTGTAGTGCAAGTATTATATATCCCTGTTTTATGAATGAGAGTAGAAGCTAAGTAATTTTCCCCATGATCACACAGTGTCTGGAGGAGGATTTGAACATTGGTCTCCTAACTCCAAGCTCCATACATTATGCCACACTACATCTCAAAACCAAATAGAAACACAATAAATTTCAAATTTTACTACATCTCAAAACCAAGTAGAAACATAATAATTGTTAAATTTTAACACAAAGAAGTAAATATGATTTCATAGTTCTTATTGAGACTTTTGTTGGATATTATTCATGATTAGAATATGGTAATAAAGAGTAGACTAGATTAAAAAAAACAGGTCTATTAGAGTTGTGGGCCTGGAGTCAGGAAAACCTAAGTTCAAATCTAGTCTCAGACACATACTAACTGTGTAACCCTGGGCAAGTCACTTAATTGCTGTCTGCCTCAGTTTCCTTGAGTGTAATTTGGCACCAAACTCACAGGATTGTTGTGAGAATCAAATGGAATAATACTCATAAAGTACATAGCACACTATGTCTGGCACATAGTAGGTACTATGTAGTTACCTGTTTCCTTATGCCCCTCTCCTTTTAGCATTGTGGAACCTGCCAGAGCCCATGAACTGCTGTTATACATAGCCTTTGGGAACCGAGGGTCACTTTCATGCCATGGTGAAATATCCAAGTAGGATTTTGTGACATAGACTATAAAATAATTAAAGAACTAGGGGCACAGCTAATTATAATGGTGCAAGCTTTCAATTATCCGGACATCTCTCAAAAGTTTTGCTCTACTACTAACAGACGAGATAATTTTTGCCTTACCTCATGAACAATTTCATCTCAAAAGTTGGAGATCACAAGGAGAGAGAAGTACTATCAATAAGCAAAAACAGGCAGGTGAAGGGAAAGTTATAGGAATTTGAAGAGAAAATGACAAGATTACCTCAGTTGTTAGAGTCAAAGAAGAACATGTTATTCACAGTCAGGTAAGTATCCTTTATTTTAGAAAATGGTATTTCAAAAAGCTCAAAGGCAAAACATATGTTTTAATGACTTGAAATTCTAAAAGAGAAGATATCCTAAAAAGAATGAGAATGCTTAAAAATGGTATTTTCATAGTATGACCCTGAAGCATACAAATAATGAAGAGTAAGAAACGGATAAAGAAATCATTGTAATCATAAAGGAAACTCTTTAATGAACTAAAATATTTTTCAACCTTATTTTCATTGACATCTTTGGTTTTGACATCACTTTCATTTCTGAATATACACTCTTCCTCACCCAGTGAGACTTTTTTTTAGGAAAGATTTAAAAATGAAAAAGAAAAAAATAAAACCTTAGCAAAATCAATCAGCACTTCAATTGTGTCTTACAATGGTTGTAATGTTCCACAGTCATAATATTCTACTTTTCCAGAGAGGGGAGTGAGGTGCATTTTCTCCTCTTTTTTCTGGGTCCAAATTTTGTTGTTTATTGTTCTTTCCATTTATACTATTGTAGTTATTCTGTACATTGTTTTCATAACTCTACTGACTTTACTCTTGTCCTTATAAGTTTTCTCATTTCTGTTCATATAAGTTTTCTCATGTTTCTCTGTATTTTTTATATTCATTATCTCTTATAGTGCAGTATCATTCCATTACATGAATATGGCAAATCACAGTTGCTTTACCCATTCTCCAAATCGTGGGTGTCTACTTTGTAGTTTGTTGCTACCACAAAAAAGTGCCGCTATAAATATTTTAGTGCACATAAGACCTTTCTTTCTAACTTTGACCTCATTAGAATATATTGTTGGTACAAATTAAAAAAAATAGTACATACCAAATATGGAAGGGTGGACATGGAGAAGAATGAATGACCAAGACTAGTATGAAGCTATCAAAAGAACATTAGGAAGGATAATACTTAGAGAGATTTGAGGAGAGTGAAAAATTCTAAGGTCCTACAAAAATATTATTTTACCTGGAATTATGTAATGTTAACACACAACAAAGTGAAATATTACTACTCAGATTTTCTTGCGGTTCCTGTCTTCTCACCATTTTTCCAATTACATAAATAGTGATGCATGACGAGTCCAAAAGTTTTCAAAGTTAGTATTCTATCATCCCCCTCCTACTGTTAAATCTTTAATAGCATTTGTAATCTTTCCTGTAATTTAAGGCACTTCCAAAATAATTTATCTGTACTCCTCCCCATAGTGCTCAGCTAGCCACAGGTAGAAATTGGCAGTTTCTAATTAAATATCAAAGGAAAAACCTCGTGTGTGCCAAAGGATATCTACCATTGGCTTAATTAGAATAAGAAAGAATGCTCTATTAAAATTGAATTAAAGTTAAAGTTTTATCCTATTTATCTTTGGATATGTAAGCCAAGTAGTTACAAAGGAAGTCCAGGTTCAGTCACGATTTCATTTGCTAGGTTCTTTTTGAGGCTGAAAGCGTTGTTGACCCCAGGTTTATGTAGGGCACACTAGGAAAGCAACTGATCCTAAGTATGCCTGACTACAACATTCCATGAAAGGTTTTTGAATATGGGGAAATAAATTAGGGGTGCATTTGAACATCTATTCATAGTTTCATAAAGATGAACATGAAGTTGTCTTGGGTTGATTTGACTCACTTTAAAGACATCTAGCTGAACAAAAGAAGATCCAAATGAAGGAAACTGGAGCTTAGGTTAAGGTCTTCATATTGGTGAGAAGACTTTGAAGTGTCTCAAATCAACCATTTCTTTTTCATTCTTACTAAAAATTAAATAAATGTTAAAATGCACCCCAACATTCTTCCCCTACCTTTGAGTTGGCAGCTAGGTGGTGCAATGGGCAGAGTGGTGGACCTGGAGTCAGGAACACTCATCTTTCTGAGTTCAAATCTGGCCTCAGGCACTTTCTATCTCTGTGACCCCCTAGACAAGTCACTTAACTAAGTTTGCCTCAGTTTCCTCATCTATAAAATGAGCTGGAGGATGAAATGGCAAACCACTATAGTATCTTTACCAAGGAAACCACCCAAAAGGGATAACAAAGAGTTCGACATGACTGAAACAACAATAAGAACTTTATATTCCAACATACCTTCTCAAATGATAGGTCCCTCTGTCCAAATTTTCCCTGAGTACTTCTTGAAGGAGAATCTTGTTCCATTTTTTGAAGCCCTACAGATACTTTCATCAATTAGCAACCCATCTCTTGGTAAGATCATCTTCTTTTAAGTCTTTTCTCAGTAAATGATACTGCCTTCAGGATTACTTCATCTAATCTTTCTCTCCCTATAGTCATCTCTTGGGATGACTGTAATCATCCTGTGCATCTGATAAACTCATTATAGAATCATTTTCCTCTTCAAACACTTTTTTTGTTATTCTGAACTTAACAAACACTTATTATCATAAACATTTCTAACAAAGAACAGAAAAAGAAGAATGAATAGAAAACTGAATCTCTACTACAAAGATCTTGCTTTTTTTAAAGCATATAATAAATTCAGCATGTCAGTTTCAAAGCTGTCCTCATTCTCCCCTTTGGATGGACTAGAGTGGAAAACCTATAAATTCCCTTACTCCAGGGAAATGGATGACAATATTGCCCTTAGCTCAGATGAGTTAGACCATCTCCATTGGTGCTGGAAGAAATCTATTTCAATCTTTTCCCCAATTTTGTGGAGGCCTAGGTGAAAAAAAAATATGAAGCAATTTGTCTAAGTTTGATGCACATGAATTTTCATAGTAGAGGTCTTGAGACTAAAGAAAAAACCAAGGGGAAGGGCCATGGTGGAAATAGGTAGGATAAAGAGGAGAAATGACTCTCTAGAGAAATAGTGATAGATTGTCAGGAAATAATAGGTTAAATAGAAGGGAGATTCAATGTTGGTTCCATGCATTCATTGAACTTGGTATCCCTAACTTTTTCAAGTTTCCATTAGCAACCATTATTTTTAGGAGAGATGAACTCCAACACTAGAAATTTCAATGCCAAAACTTCTTCAATAAGAAATCTGGATTGGGAAAATTGCTTCCCTATGGACCATATCTCTGGGAATAGAATCTTCTAGAATCAAATTGGAAAATATTTGGCCAAATTAATTTATCATTGCAATTGAATAACGTTAAATGGCAGTCTGTTGTGTAAGTCTAGGGGGATTTTCACTTACATTTTTATCTAATGGGCCAGCATTACTAATTCTAATTCATAAGCATATGGACTAGGCAGGCTTCAGGCACAATAATTCTATCATTGATCACAGCTGATTTTTTCCCTCTTGTTTGGAATAGACTTATGATTTCATCGGGATAGGAAATCACCACAAGGAAACTCCCTATCTCAACACAACATATAGTCTTAGAGAGTCAAGTGTGGGATACTAAGAAGTTAAGTGACTTCCTCTGTTATCACATAACCATTGTGTGTCTGAGGTGGAAATTTTATGTAGATCTTCCTAACTCAAGGTCACCTCTTTTTCCACTATGTAAGGATGCTTAGAAAATAAAGTTAAAAATCATGCAAGACTTTCTAAAGCAATAACTGATCTTCATATTGTAAACTACCTCACAAATCATTTTTGGGATCATGGGGATGAGGGCATTTAAATTAAAAATACATTTGATTTCCTCACTGGACTGAGTTGCCAAATTCTTTTTCTTTTTTCCTTTTGGAGGATAATTGGGGTTAATTAACTTGTCCAAGCTTACAAGGCTAGTTTTTTTTTTTCGTATGTGAGTATTAAGTGTCTGAGGCCGGAACTGAACTTGGGTCCTCCTGACTACTCACTGCACCATCTAGCCACCCCCCCAAAATTCTTAACAGTAATTATTTCAGTATTTTTGAATGACTACAAGTCATAGAATACCACAGTCTCCAAATTATTGAAATTGAGGTTCACCCAAAAGATAATGGAGAAGCATATGGTTGTTGTGAGTAGGTTGAAAAATTTTAAGCCATTGATTCCAAAGAAGTGATGTAAAGATCCTTCTCTTTCCTGAACCCCATATTATATCAGTTCCTTTAATCTGGGGAGATACTTTTGCCTCTTCTCTGATTGGTCAGGCACTATCAGAACCTCTAGCTTAAGGAAGAGCTCAGAACAGCCATGTTCACTTCTTTATATCTCTCTGGACTTCTTCCTCCACCATATTCTTTGCAGAGAGCTTTTTGTGTTCCCTCACCCTGTTTTTCAGCTTCTTTTTATATTTTTTCCCTCCCATTAGAATATAAGTTTCTTGAAGACAGGGACTAACTTTCTTTTTACTGGTAGTTGTGTGCCCAGAACTTAGCATAGTCTCTGACACATAGTAAGTGCTTAACATATGTTTCTTGACTTGACATGAAGGATGTTATCAAGGAAACATGAACAAAAAGGTTAGCTAGTGATTTCATAAGAAAGAGAGACAAGCAAAGAACAGACCATAAACACTGTTAGTATTCTTGATGCTCAACATATTGGATGAAGTCATTGTGTTCAACTTAAGGGAAGACATATACAAGAGTAGGAAAAGACACATATGAATGCAGTCTATATCCTTTAAGAAAATAGCCACATCAATAAAATCATCAATCTACTTGGGCACTTATTGGAAAAATTCTGAATTTTTACCTTTCTTGGTATAATCTTTAGGGGAAATAATAGATATCATATTGATTAAATGGCTCCCTGTTCCATTCAAATTATACTCTTTCTCCATCTCTAATGTCTTTTAAAATGGCACTAGCATTTATTAAGCATGTTCTATTGCAATTATTGTTATCCCCATTCTACAGACAAAAAAAGGGCTGAAAGGTCACATGAGTAATAAATATCAAAGCTGGAATTTAAACACAGGTTTTCTTATGACTCAAGTCTTGTGCTCTCTGTTATGCCACATATTCCTGATGTTTCACAAAAATTATTTTTAGTTTTTTCAATTTCATCATTTCCTTACTAGCTGCTGATTGATGATCTATGATCTTTTAGCAGGAATGTCTGGTTCCCCTATTAGAATATAAGCTTCCTGAGGGCAGAGTTTCTTTTGACTTTTTTTTTAATATCCATTATTGCTTAGAACAGTGACTGGCACATAATAAAATGTTTAATATTTGTCCATTGATTGATTAGGTAGTAGGATTAAAGGGCAAAAAAAAAGTTTTACTAGGAGAAATGCCTTCAGCAGCCAGTACCATTTCTAGAACAAAAAAATAATGTTAGGAGAAGATTCTGGGAAGATGGTGGAGGAGGCCAGACAATTTCAAGTTCTTCAGATTCCCCTCCCCTCCCCCAAAAAGTTAAAATAGTGCCTTAGGGTGAACAAAGTATTGGTGGAGACAAATAAGAACAGTGGCATAACTGGGGTCCTCCTGGAACGATTTGAGAATAACTGAAGAAAAATCCCAGGACAACATTTGGTTCCAAGAAGAGTGAACACCTCCAGACTAGTTTCCATTTTAATAATAAATGGCAGGCCCTGGGGTCAGTTGGTTTGAGAGACTGCCTTAGCCCCAGCCACATGAACACCCATGATAGTGAGGGGAGTTGGGAATTTGAGCCTGGAAAGAGCAAGGGAACCTCTGCTGACCAGGAACACCAGAACCAGCTGTGCTGCGAAAAGCCAGTGGAGAAAGAACCAGCATATGTCTTTGTGTGCAGAAGCAGTGTGGCAGAAAGCCCTTGGCTGTGGCACTTACAGGAGTTTGGAGCTTTAGCTTTCATGCCAGGTGAGAGGAGAGAGCAGAACATCTGGGGCAAGAGGCACAATTTCCCATACCCCAAGGCTAGAGGTGATTGCAAAAATTAAACTATTACTCCAAAAAAAAATGCAGGCAAAAGAGAAAGAATACAACATTAGAAGGCTTTTATGGAAATAGAGATAACCAGGATTCATCTTCAGAGGAGGATATCGAAGTAAAGAAACCCCCAAAGAGTAATGTCAAATGGTCACTTGCCAGAAAACAATTTATAGAAGATTTTTAAAAAGACTTCAAAAATCAAATGATAGAGATGGAAGAAAAATTAAAAAAAAAAATATTCCAAGAAAACAAGAAGGTTATGAAAAGAAAGCCAACCAATCAGAAAAGAAATCCAGAATTTTAAGGAAGAAAATTACACATTGAAAATTAGAACCTGGCAAATTGAAGCCAATGAAATGATAAGAGATTGAGAAATAATTAAACAAAATATGAATAATGAAAAAAATAGAAGAGAAAGTGAAACACCATATAAGAAAACAACAGATTTGGAGAATAGATCAAGAAGAGAAAATATAAAAATTATTTTTATTAAATTACTTTATTAAAATTTAGTATATACTAATTAAAAAGAATCTTGATACAATAATACAAAAAATAATTAAAGAAAATTGTCCTGAAGTATTAGAATGAGGGGGGGAAGTAGAAATAGAAAAAAAAAGTCCATCCGTCACCATTTAAAAGACATCCTATGAGGAAGACTCATAGGAATATCATAGTCAAATTCCAAAACCCCCAACTCAAGGATAAAATATTAAAGGCATCAAGATTAAAACAATTTATATATGGTGCTACCACAATTACACTCACTAAAAACTTAGCAGTAGAGACATTAAAGGACTCCAGATCTTGGAACATAATATATCAAAGAGCTAAAGAACTGGGGCTGTGACCAAAAATATCATACCCTGCAAAGTTATGTATTATCCTGAAGAAAAAAAAGATATTTGATAAACTTTCCAATTTTCAAGATTTTATTTTAAAAAAATCCTGAACTCAATATAAGATTTGATATATAAGAACCAAGAGAAATGTAAGATATATGCTGAAGACTGATTATAAGGGATTCATGAGGACAGACTATTTAATGTGTGTATATATAAATATATATATATACATAGTAAAATGTATGTCTAAGATTCTTATTAGTAACTGGGTAACTCACAAGAAAGACTGGAGTAAACCTGTTATGATATGAATTTAAAAAGTAAAACCATTTAGGGCAGCCAGGTAGCACAGCTCCAGTGTTGAGAAGACCTGGAGATCGAATCCTGGGCTCAGACACTTAGCACCCACCCAGAAACACCTGGCTGTGTAACCTTGAGCAAGTTACTTAACCCCAATTGCTTTGGAGCGGCCAGCTGGCTCAGCGAGTAAGAGCACCTGCTCCAGTGTCGGGATCACCTGGATCAAATCCGGGCTCAGATACTCAGCACCACACCCAGAAATAACTGGCCATGTAACCTTGAGCAAGTTACTTAAACCTGATTGCTTTAAAAAAAAAAGTAAAACCATTTAGGAACAAGTAGTAGCAGTAACTATTTTATACAAATGATGTGCAAGAAGAATCGACATAAAGGAATTAGATAGGGAAGAAGGGCTGTTAATTCTGATAACCTGCTTTCATTGGGAATGGGTTTAAGAGGGATACACACACATATACATAGACGTTATACTTAGAAGAATAAAAAAGTTTTCTAAATTCAGAATAAGTAAAATGGTAGGTAGATGCGGAGGAGGAAAATGGAGAACTCTTTAGAGGGGAGGGGGATGGAATAGGTAAAAGGGGGAAATAGAAGGGAGCTTAGATTTATGAGAATGTGAGGATAGGGGAGAAATCCTTGAGGGGGGGGAGTAGGAAAGCAATAGGAGGGCAAGGTAGTGGGTAGAGGAGGCAGGTGGGATAGGAAACAAGAGATATGTACAAACATAAAAGCAAAGATCTGCGATAGAATATGTTTGGGAAAATATATGTCTACATATGGATGGATATATGTGTATGTGTATGTATATATTTATAGCTATAGAGAAACATATCTAAACTTTATTATAGCCTTCTTGGGTGGGGTGGGGAAAAAAAGAACAAAGTAAAAAAGTGCACAGCAGAGAACAAAAGAAAACTCACAAGGAAGCAAAGAAAAGATGGACAATTCTTAACATGAGTATTATTTACCTTACAGGCTTTCTTGAAATGAAAATTTATTGTTGCATATTTAGAATCCTCTCTTATGTTCTGCTATGCACACAGCATACTTTTTTTCTTTCTAACTTTGTATTTAATTTCCAATATTTAAGTTTATAATACGTTTTTGTTTCTTTTCTCTATTCTGTATTTGTATTCTGGCTTTTGAGTCTAAAATAAAAAGAAAAAAAAAAGAAGAAGAATATTAGGATCAAATACTTCCCATGTTGCATCTGCCTTTTGGCTTCTGCTTGGCCCTCACATCAACTGTTTATGGAAGCCAGGCTACTGCAATGGCTGCAAGCCTCAGCATATATAACTTGTGTTTCAGCCTTAATTTATCAGAACCTAGTCCACATCCCTGTTCCAAGCATAGATCTCTGCATTTTCTAAATCTCATTTAAGGATTCTCGAAGCTTAGGCACTGTTTTCTATAACATCCCCAGGTTTTTATCTTCTTTTGCTGGAACCAATCTTCTTTATTTCAGGCTATCATTCATTAGCCATCCTGTTCAGGGCTAATCTACAGAGTACAGTGATATCCACAGGATAACTCTCCATTTTCTTCTTTGTTCCTGAAAACAGCTCACAGCAACAAAAAATACTGCTGGAAATTACCTAGGATACCACCTACTCTGAGTTTTTCAAGAACAACTCAAAAATACTGTTGGATAAAGTCACTGGGTGGTATTTTCCATTTTTTAGGTCTGGCTTTTTGTTGATATTGTAAAAAAATTTTCTAATCATGAAACAATATATTCACACTAGCCATAGGTAGCGGTTCTGATCAGACCTTGTTTATATCATAACCCAAATGGCACGTTCCATTCATCTAGATTCTTAATTATCTTTTTTTAAGTCAACTTATTCATTTTTAGTTTTTAGCATTCACTTCAGTAAGTTTTAACTTTTCTCTCCTTCCCTCTCCTTCTCCCTTCCCAAGATGGCATGTAATTTGATATAGACTCTATACACACACACACACACACACACACATATTCCTATTAAACACATTTTCACAATAGTAATGATGTAAAGGAGAAATAGAATTAATGGGAGGAACCATGAGAAAGAAGAAAACAAAAAAAAGAAAAAAGAAAATAATCTTCTTAACTCTGCATTCAGACTCCATAGTTATTTCTCTGGATATAGGTGGCATTTTACATCGTGAGTCCTTTGGAATTATTTTAGGTCCTTACATTGTTGAGAAGGGCTAAGTCTATCAAGGTCAGTCATTGCACAGTGTGTACAATGTTCTTCTGGTTCTGTTCACTTCACTCAGCATCAATTCATATAAGTCTTTCCAGGTTTTTCTGAAGTTCACCTGTTCATTATTTCTTTCTTTTTTTTTTCAATTTTGGAGGGGGGAAGGTAGGGCAATTGTGGTTAAGTGACTTGCCCAAGGTCACATGGCTATACAGGTGTCAAGTGTCGGAGGCTGGATTTGAAATCAGGTCCACTTGATTCCAGGGCCAGTGCTCTATTCACTGTGCAACCTAACCACCCCAAATATCTTTTTTTTAAAGCAATTGGGGTTAAGTAACTTGCTCAACGTTACACAGCCAGTTATTTCTGGGTGTAGTGCTAAGTATCTGAGTCCAGATTCGATCCCCAGGTCATCCTGACACTGGGGCCAGTGCTCTTACTCGTTGAGCCACCTGGCTGCCCCTTGTTCATTATTTCTTATAACACAATAGTATCCCATTACATTCATATACTGCAACTTGTTTGGCCATTCCCCAAATGATGGACATCCCTTTAATTTCCAGTTCTTGGCCACCACCAAAAGAGCTGCTATAAGTATTTTTGTACATGTGGGTCTTAATTATACTTAATAATAGTAAATAATCAATGAATAAACAACAATGTATTATTTGTTTATTATTATAGTTTCTATGTACCAAGCACTGTGTGAGGTCCTAGGGGCACAAAAATAAAAATTAAATAACCCCTGCCCTCAAAAAACATCCATTCTAATTAGGAAATAAAATGTACACATACAAGTAAATGCAAACTATATACAAAGTAAAAGTTAATTTGGTTAGGGATGAGGTGAGGACAGATTAGCTACTGATAGGACCAGGAAGGTCCTCATGTAGAAAGTGGCACCTAAACTTTGAAAGGTCTAGTTACTTAAAGTTGGAGGTAAAGAGATCATTTTAGGCATAAGGGGAATCTATGCACAAGTGTAGAGAGAAGAGATGGAATGTCATGTTTAAGGAATTTGAAATAGTCCAATTTGGTTGGAACGAAGAGTACAAGGAAAGGGGTAATGTATGATATACCTGGAAAGGTAGTGTTGAGCCAGGTTAGGAAAAGATTTAAACACTAGACAAAAGAGTTCATATTTGCTTCTATGAGTAATAGAAAGGCATTGGAATTTTTTGGAAGTAATATAGCTGACTCATGCTTTAGGTATATCACTTTGACAGGTTTGTGGAAGCTAGATTTGGGGGTGGGGTGGGAGATGCCAGAAACAAGGGGGCCCTTACAATAATTGCAGTAAGTCGTCAACAGATAATGACAGATTGAACTAGGATGGTGGCTCTGTAAATGGAGAGATAAGGAAGTTAAGTCAGAAGTTACAGATGATGCTAAGGTTGCCAACCTGGGTGAATGAAAGAATGGTGTGGATGGCAAATTTAAGAAGAGTGGGTTGGGAAGAAAAGACAATAAATTCTCATTTAGGCATACTGAGTTTGAAATGCCTATAGTGATCTAATTGGAAATGTCTAATAGTCAATTGGTATTGAAGAATTAGAACTCAGGAAAGAGACTATGATTTGGTTTATAGATATGGAAGTTACCTGTACTGAACCCACAGGAGCTGATGAGATCATCAAAAGAAGAATGTAGAGAGATAGATGATAAGACTTAAGATAGATCCTCTGGGTACACCCACTGTTAGGGAGAAGGACATGAATGATGAAGATCCAACAAAGGATACTAGTAAAGAATAACCATTTTGGAAGAAGGAGAATAATCAGTGTCAGGGAACTAACTGAGATTTTGCAGAGAGGTTATAATATTCAAGAAGAGAGTATGGTCAACACTATCAAATTTGAAAGAAATCAAGAAGGATGAAAAGGTTTTAATTAAATTCACAGTTGATGTGAATTTTTTTATTACTTGCTTCAACTTACCCAAATTTTCTCACTAGTGCTACTAAAAGCAATGATAATAACTTAATACTTTTCATTTATATAGTACTGCAAGCTTTTCAAAGCACTTTCATTACAATAGCCCTGTGAGGACAGCAATATGAGTATTATCAGAATTTTAATGGAATTTTTATGCTTGGTACAAATTCATTTGAGGGGGTGGTACTGTATAATTGTGGGACAAAAGATAATCAAGAATACAGATGAGCTGGAAGAGGTTTGGCTCATCTTCCAGAGAGTTAATCTCAATCCATAGGAGGAGTAGGTGAGCAAATGGGCCCTAGAAAATGGGCACCACAGTGATGAACCCCTGGAGGTAGTGACCCAGAGTAGTACTACCAGGCAGGCAATGCCAATGATGTTGACTACTACAGAAGAAACATGGCTTCTATATATCAGTGTCATGGTATCAAACCCCAGCTTCCCCATAGTTTGAAGCAGTATTTAAACTCTTGGCAGAATTATTTCCATTTTGCAGATGAGGAAATAGGACTCAGAGTTTAGTGGATTTGTCCTGGATGATACAACCAGTGAATATCTGTTATAGGAATGTAAATTTTTAAGATCTTCCCTGCCCCTAGGTTAAGTGCACCTGAAGCCTGTGGTGAGAGGCTTGTTTTTCAAGAGATATTTTGTGATTGGGCAGTGGATCAAGAGGGTTGTTACATTCTCTGACCTAGGAGAAGGCTATATAATCCCTGATGTGAGGCTTTGTTTTGGGGCTCACTTTGAGAAGTGTTGTATTATTTGACCAGATGAGACTCTGGGCAGCCATTGAGAGCCCCTGGCTTTGAAAACCCAGATGTTGATGCTTCCCTCTCTGGTAACTGGGATTATGTATGGATGTATGTAGTGGCTGGACAGTTTGGAAGCCTGTCTGCTGAAATGTTCTTGTAACTTATGCTTGTAACCTCTGTATACTCTGAAGGTTGGGGTGCTGACCTTTTCCCCCTGAGCTAGGTGAACGATATATGTTTGATTGATTAAAGCAAGATTGTTAACCCATTTTGAGTTGCTTTCCTTTAGCAAAGCATATCTAAGAACCTGTGTTGGCAGCCACCCTGGGGATGCCGGGGTGCTTGCTGCTACAATATCAAAGCAGAGATTTCATCCCAGGTCTTCTAACAACAAATTAACCACTCTTTCCACAATACCACATCATTTCCAATATAAGATTGATTCCATTTTTATCTCCCTTGTCCCAGATGCTAGTGAATACACTGAGTAGTGAAAAAAAAAGTTTGTTTAAAAAAAATTCCAAATAAGAAACAGGTCAAATAATTAATCCATTGGAAAATTAAGAGCCTACAACATATTCATTCTCTACCTAGAGTCAACCTGAGCTCTAGAAATTGCCAGGACAATCTAATACAATTTTGAGAAATCTCATATTCTTTGTTTTAATAAAATGGTTTTGGAATAGTAAGAAAGCACAAGGTCTTTTATATGGGACCTTGGAAGTGGCACTTCTTCCCATATGTGTCATTGACTTGACAAATCACCTTGCATAGCTCTGATTATGTCATTTTCCTGTCCCCAAACTTTCAATATTCTCTATTGCCTGTGGAAAAAAAAAGTTCAGACTAATTAGCCTGACATTTCCCTGTGCTATCTAGATCCTGTCTACCTTTGCAGCCTGATCTCTACTTCTGTCCATATGTTCTTACTTTCTAACCAGGCTGAATTACTCAACATGATCTAGTGAAGAGTGTTGTGTTTAGAGTTAGAGGATATAAGCTTAAAGCCTTGCTCTGCTATTTATATGAGTGATCTTTGGCAAATCATTTAACCTCTATAGACATCTGCTAAATGAGGAAGCTAGGCTATATGACCTCTAAGGTCCTTTTCAAATCTATATCTATAATCTCTAAACTCATTCTGCCCTCTCTTCTCTTAGCTTTTGCTTAATTCCTCTCCCCCTTTTCTTTGCCTGTAGATTGCAAGTGCTTTGAGGGCAAGAACTGCACTATTTTGTTCTTGTATTCCCATCACCTAGCACAGAACTTTGCAATAGTAGATGCATAATAAATCTTTGTTCTGTTGAATTGAATGGAATCTCTCCACCACCTCTACTAGTTGAAATCCTCTCCTTTGGAATATTGCTTATTCCATGAAACTTTCTATTATGATCCTCCTCAGAAATGAATTCCCCTTCCTCCGATCTTGTTCGTTTGTCTTACATGTGTTTGACCCATTCTAATTAGAATTCTATTTATTTTTGTTTCTGTTTTATATTTCCAGTCTCAAGGGCAGGAACTTTGTCTTATCCAGTTAATACCCAAGCAGTATAGTACAGTGCCTTGAATTTAACATATAGAATATGCTTAATCCTTTGGTTAATTGATTTAAGATTTCTATGTTTCCATATCTAGAAAATCCCTCTTTTTCTAGACATCCTATTAATAACATTAACCTACCTCAAAAAATTGGCCATTTTAACAGTTCTAAAGAAGATAGCACAATGGTGAGCCACAAAGGTTTCCCTCAGATACTTTGGATAGGTAAGTAGAGATTTCATTTTCTGTACCCTAGAACACAATAGATTTCTTAGAAAATAAAATCTTCCTCTTCTTTCCAATACGTTCAGGCAGTCACTTCATGGAATGATTGCATTTTAGAAAAGGGAGTGGTCTTAGGCATCAGTAGCAGTTGCCTCTGGGAGAGCAAAGAAAAAAGCAGTATGTGTTGCAGGAATACTTTTATTTTTGCAGCTGTTTTTTTTTTCCTTTCCTGATCCAGCTGTGCTTTCTGTTTATATGTTTTCCAGGAAGTTATTAAAAAAAAAAACTGTTCTAAACCAATTCCACAAGATAGAAGGCTCTTCGCAGATGGTTGTTGTTTTTTGTTTGTTTTGTTTTTGCTAGAGGTGATAGAAGTCATTAAAAATCCATCTGAAATTGTCATCTAGAACTCAGGCATGGACCTAGGTATATTTGGAAGTACCATTGATTGGAAATATCTAGCATTCTTCCCTTCTCTGTGATATGCATACTAATATGGTCAGAATTTTCCCATCAGCCCAAGTGGCATGTATTGAATGTGGAAAGAAATTTCTTTTTTATCTTGGGGCCTTGTGCTTTCTTGTTGTTCTGGCTCCAACTGTTTTATTTATCAGACTCTACTTTTCTGCCTTTATTCTCTCATGTATTTTATCTCTATCATCCCTCTGCTCTGTATTTTATTTTCCTATTTCTTATCACAGTGGATTTCTTTTCAAAGTTCAGGACGTATTTTTTTTTTTTTTAAAGAAAACAGCTCAGGCAGCAAACCTTCAGCAAATAAAATTGCTCAAATTAAATACAAAATTACCGACCCTCATTCTATAAATACAGGTGAAGGGCAGCACTTCATTTGTACAATGGCAGCATTTTCTGGCTAGAAGTAGATGAAAATTCCTAATAGAGAAAACCGTATGACTAATAAAAAGTAAACAATTGTCAAAACTGATTTATTTTTTGGTCCAGACTTGATATTGCAAAAGTGCTAAGACTTATTCTGAATTTCAGAAACCAATTCATCTTTGCAAATCCACAACAGTGTGGTGAGTGGTGCATATGTGTTAGACCCATAGTAATAGATCTTTGAGAAAGATGTAGCCTCTATGTAGTTTCAGCCAGTCTTATCCTACCTGGACCCCAATAACTGAATAAGTAATACACATGGAAGTTGCTTATTGAGTTATAATTGAAAAATTTTGGGCAAGGTATTTTAACTCCCTAAAATGTTGGCAATCCAAATTCCCATTTCTTTCTTACTAGTCTGAATAGCCAGTAAGTTAATGTTAATTTGCCCAATTTTATCTGTGATTTATTTGGTCAATAGATAGTCATTTATTTTTTTCCCTGGGAATTATGCCAGATTTGGAGCCACTATGACAAGACACCAAAATCTAATGGATATCATCTGTTTTATTTTTAAATAACTTTTTTGCAACAGTTTAAAGTCTTCAGGGTTTCAAAGATATTTGAAATTATCTTTAAAAAAATTTTTTTATAAATATTTGTGATGTTCTAATCACTTGTCAATAACTTCCCTCCACAGCCCTTCCTTGTAACAAAGAAGGATAGTCAATTCAAACATATTGGGCATGCCTGACACATATGTCTCATTTTACACTTATATTCTGGGAGAGAGAGAGAGAGAGGAGAGTGTGATATTTCACCATTAGTTTTATGGGGTCAGGTTTGGTCATTGCTTTGATCAGAGCTCTGATATCTTTAAGTATTGTGAAACTTTCTTTGAAAAAATATTTTTGAAAGAATGAGATCTTTTTATAAACATGTAAATGGAGTTTGAAAAAAAAATATGTATTTCTCAAATGCAAGTACTAAGGGAAATTGGATTGGGGTAGGTAGCCTAGAAGGAGAGAAAAGCCTGTGTGTTCAAATATTAAAATTTTGATAATGCTCCATTCCTTGCCTCAGATGTAATATTTCTGTTTGAATCTTGGAATCAGCCTTGGGAATTTTACTCTTGATTTGGCAAAGAGATTTTCTTTCAGCTTGGGCTTTCTTGTTTTCTTGACTCCAACTGTTTTGTTTATCTGAGACTACTCTCCATCCTTTATTCTCACATGCATTCCCTTGTTTTCTGATCCCCTGCCTTGTATTTCATTTTCTTAACTCTCATCCCTAAAGATTTCCTTTCAAAATACAGGCATATTTCTAAGAAAATGGCTTGGGGAACAGGCTCCCTGGGGAACAGGTTGCAAGAAATGAAATAACTCAGCTTAAACATAACAATGAATCAGTCATGGGCTGGGCTGGAAATTCAGGAAAAGGTGCTGGATCATTTGCAGTTCTAACTTCTCCATGCCAATTAACCACCCTACAAGTTTGTCTAGGGTGTCAGAACCTTTTTGGAGTACAAGGTTAATGAAGGCTTTAACATCACTCCAGTCAGTGTCAGCTTATTGGTCTCATTGGCCCAACTTCGACAAACTTTGCTTGAAAACTGTTCAAGTACTGGAGTATTACAGTCGCACATGTTATCAGTGAGATTATGGAAGACAGCTGGGCTTACTGATGATAGCTGAGCAAAAGCAGGTCTGGCTGTCTAGTGTGATTATTGGAGGCTTCCCAATGGGGCAGAAGGTAAAACCAAGTAGAGGTTATGCCTCTAGCTATCACAGAATCACAGATCATTGGTCCCTAGAGATCATCCAGTCCATTCAGATGCATTTGAATTTTTTTTACATAACCATTCTGAATTTATTGATAAATCATTTGCAATATGGTCCAACCTTGCTAATAAATTGGAAAACATAGTGATCAACATGCATAAACATGCCATTCTGCTCATACTTCTCGGTGATAAATTCTAAAGGCATTGTTTGAGTAAAATGGAATAATATTACATCAATATCATTGCAGGTGTGGTGAAGTGGGAGAGTGAATAAAGAGTTCCACAAAGGATTGTTCTTCTTTGAACTTCCCTGTACCATAGATTTAATGCCCTTTATAACCTGTGGCCCTCTCAGTCCTCAAGGGTGGCCCTTTGATTGAATCCAAACTTCACAGAACAGATCCCTTTAGTAAAAGGATTTCTTCTGTAAAACTTGGACATAGTCAAAACCTGCACCCAAGGACCTAGAAGGCCAAAGGTGGCCTCAAAGTTAGAGGTTCCCTACCCATGAGGGCCCCTCCTACCTTTTGAGTCTTCTTATATCTTAAACCCCGGGGTTTCTTGGAGTCAGCCTATAGAGCCAATTGTTAAATTTTTAGCATGAACATTTCTAATTCAGAAAGCACAAACACTACAAATCAGGACATGGTTTAGAATTTTGTTTATTATCTAGACTTTACTTAAGAAAGTGATGGGTACAGTGTTCCAAATTCAGATTAAACTTAAAAGTATGTTTAGCATATATGTATATAGACACACAATAACGTATATTGGAGAGCTGATTGTTAAACATTTACAAGCACACACCTGCTTACCCTGCCCTCTCCACACACACACACACACATGCACGTACACACACACCTTTTTACTCTATCAGTCTGAAATTCAATGACATTTTCCCCCTTGCTATTCTTCACATACAATACTCTATTTCCTGACTATTTTTCACTGACTTCCCTCCATGCCTGGAATTCTCTCCCTCATTCCGTACCCTAGCTTCCTTGAATTTTTTTCAAGTCTCACTTTCTCTAATAAACCTTTTCTAGGCTTCCTTAATCTTATTTCCTTCCCTCTGATTCTATCCACAGTTTATCCCATTTATCTTGTTTGTACAAGATTGTTTTTTATGTTGTCTCTGCTATTAAAATGTAAGCTCCTTGATTGCAAAAACTTTTTTTTTCTACTTTCTTTGTATATCCCTGTCACTTAGCTCAGTGTCTGGCACATAGTAGCACTTAGTAAACTCTATTTGATAGACTGACTTACTACTGATTTACAGTTGGAAGGGATCTTGGGTATAACTTTTTCATTTTATAGATGTATAAATTGAGTCCCAGAGAAATTGTTATTTTTCAAAGGTTAAACAAGTAGTAAATCACAAATGCAGAGTTTGACTTAGCTTATCCTGATTCCAAAGTTAGTCATCTTTCCTTTCCTGTTTTCCCTCTATGCTCTTTCATTTAGACTATTCAGTGAAGTCCAGTATACAGACAGGCAAGTTGGTACACATTGACTCTACTATTGTCCATTCTGGCAATAAACCAATATAAGTAAGAAATGCTCTGTTCTTAAGAGTAGTGCAGTTTTAAAGCCTTAACCATTCCCTCCTTCAGGAGAACTCCTGAATCCTGTTTATTCCTGAAAGACTCTTCTAAGTTTAGGTCAGGAATGTGTTTAACACATGCAGTTCCCACTTCGAGGAATGGCCTTCTTACATGCTGATTTAAATACCCTTACACAGGCATTGTAGATGCTGTTGGCCTTGAATCAATGCATTTTTCTTTCTTACCCAGGGCACAGTTCAATGCTTTCCTCTGACACTTACTCCTTTATTAACTTCTCATCTAGGATGACTATTTGGTATTCTCTAGTCTTGAAACATGGAATAATAAATAGTAGATAATCAGAGATAAAAGAATATTTTAGGGAAAGAGATATTTTCTTGAAGAAAATCTAGCCTAACTTTGTTTTACTGATGAGGGAATCCAGAGTTTGTAATTTCATTTACTGTGTTCAAAATGTTTTCATTTTCAGGATTCACATTTATAAGTGTAAGTTGTTAAATAAAAGCAAGCCATTGTTATGATTATAGGATTATTTACTTAGAATTGGAAGGAATATCAGAAATCTTTTAGTCTAACCTATACACAACCTTTTAGACAATCTTAACAAGTAGTTATATGGTATATGGTCTATGACCTTTAGTGGTGCAGCCTTTTAAAGTTATAAAAGACCAGTAGTCATCAAGGCCATATCTAAAAAGAACTCCTCCACCAACTTACTTGACAAATGGTATTTCAACCTTTGCTTGAAGATTTTCAGTAAGGGGAATCTATGGTATGTGCTCTGATGAGGTTAAAAATATTAGCCTCCAAATCAATCATATTTTAGCATCAAATTAAGATACTGAATTCTTCTTAAGCTATTCAGTTAATGTGTTCTGTTTCTCATGCTAATCATTGCTTTTTTGTATGTTAATAAAATAACCTATCCAACATTGGATTAATTTTTCTTTGGGCACCTCTTTTACTTCTCCCCTTTTGTGGAAACTCTAGATTACAATAAAAAAACCAGAATTGTCTTTAATTAGCTGATTTGTGGTCATGTCTATATTTTATGGACTCAACTTGACAGGTGCTGGATGATAGATTGGAGTGGAAAGAAAGTGTAGGAGGGAGACCAATTAGTAGGTTATTGTAATAGTCCAGGAAAGAGGTGATAGATTCCTAAAATAGAGTAGAGAGGGATTCCCTGAATTTGGAAACATCATCTACCTTACTCATTGGATTTGGCATTCTAATGATTTCTAGCCTGATCTGGCACACTTTCCACTTTATTCTCTCATAACAATTTGGTCCCACTTGTTCTTTTACTGTGAGTTTGTTTTTGTCCAGCCTTGTTGATTTCCTATCATCTTCAGCATCATTGGCTCCATAATTCCATCCCTGAGGTGCTTGATAGTCCCCCAGGGATATTACCATGAGTTTGTTTTTTTTTTTTAATCTGGGAAGTTCTTTATTAAGACCATGGTTGCAAATATTTGCTTTAGGCTCATTAATATGAGTTTTTATATAGGCAAAAATACTTTTGAGAACCTATCAATGAGTCACTATTTCAGGTTGTTAGCTAGCTAGCTAGCTAGGTAAAGCTTTTAGAAAGCATTTACCAAGTGTTCCCATGGTGGTCAGAAGAAGCAATACAAGGACACTCTCCAGATCTCTCTTAACAGCTTTGGAATTGATTGCATGGCATGAGAAACACTGGCACAGGACTACCCAGCATGATGTGACCTCATCAGAGGAGGTGCTGTGTTCTATGAACAAAGCAGAATTGAAGTATCTCAAAAGAAATAAGAGAGGCTCAAAATAAGGGAATCTACCCTAAATGTTCCCTTGGACTATTTGTGCCCAACCTGTGGTAAAGCATTCTGAGCTCATATTGGTCTGATGAGCCAGAGTAGGACACACTGTAACTTGACTCTAACATAGTGATGTCATTTTGGTCTTCTTCAAGAATGAAGGACAGCAACCAACCAGGGCCAAGTATTATGCTAATCTCTGGGGATAAAAATACTACATACAGACACTCCCTACCCTCAAGAGACTTATATTCTAATAGGAATGATAGCACATAAAGGGGTGCTGAAAAGCAAGAGAAGAGAATATTCAGTCAGGAGCAAGGCTACAGGAAGGGAAGTAGAGAAGTTTGAAGCAGAATGGACCCAGAAAACTTATGGAGCCTCATGAAATAGTGATCTGGGCCATCTACTCACCAGTGAGAAGATAGAACTGAAGGGTGGAGACATATATCTATCTCTAGCTCAGTGAGGTCAAACAGGAAATATGGGGAGAAATACTGTGCAATGACCAAAACCAAATAGTTTTTAAAGACTTACTTGCTTCCATCAACCTAAACACTGAGCAGCTGGCCAGGTATTATAATGAATTGTGTTTTTATCTTCATGAAATAGCTGAATTTTCTCATTGTCAAAGACAAAGTTCAAGACCAATTAGTAAGTTATTGAAACAGCAAATGCTGATTATTGAGCTTCCAGATTTGATGGAATTCCTAAGAATGCATGAAGATCTGGCTTACAAATAAGATAGTTTCTTATTGTACATTGTTTAAAGGTATAGTAGCAAGCTAATTTGCTATGGCATGCTAAAATGTCATACTCTCTTATCAAGATTAGAAAATAGATAACTATTTACTTCAATGTGGTTGGGGGAATCATTCTAAAAAGAGATCTCAATTTGCAAATATTTTAAAATATGACAGAAAGAGGGAAGTCAATGTAGGAGTTGAGTATTTTTTTAATGATCATTGGGGCTAATAAGATATTCCCCACCCCCAAATCTTAAAGACATTGGAGAGAAGAGAGGCAGAGGTAGGTTGGTAAAGGGGAATCTTGTTATTCATATTATTTAAAGAGAAGTAGACGTAAGGAAGCTGAAGTATACGATAATCTGAAAAGAAGTAGATTATATATCTGCTCAAAATATTCCACGAATGTAATCATTTCAAGGATAAGAAAAGCAGATGACTCTATTTTCATTTTTTGTAAATGTTTTCTATTATTTTAAAAAGAAGGGAAATATTCCCATGCTTACCTAATGCAATGGCATGCTTTTCCCTAAAAAGGGAAATTGATTGATAGATTCATTCAACAAGTATTTGTCAATTGACCTAATTCTGTGTGCAGCAGTGGGCTGGATGCTATTAAAATAAATGACAGACTTGAACTTGAACCCAGACTTTCCAAGACTAACTCTACCATCATCTTTTCCTTTTTACCACACTACATCTTCAAGTGGATTACTTCAATGGGAATATAGAAGATGGAAAAAAAGTGGGAAATTTTCTACTTTATCTCTTGCCCTGTATCCTTCTTTACTATATCCTTTGTCATAGAATCTTAGACTCCTAAAGTCAGAAAGGACCTCAGAGGCCATCTACATTAGCCCAGACTTGAATTAAATCTCTTCCTGCAGTATTGAAGATGAGTAGCGAATTCTGTCTCTTCACTTCTATGAAACAAGGACTTGTTCTACTTTTGGTTTTCTTTGCCAGTGGTCTCCTCCGGTGACATAATCATCCAAAGTCTGTTAAAGGCACAAAGCACCCAATTGTGTCCTAAATCTATCTACTTTAGGGACTGTGATTCCTTATCCACACTTGCTGAGACTGTCAGAGTAACAGTGTGCTCATTCAATTCTTTAATAATAGACAGACAGCTTGTGTTGATTTCCATACACTTCAGTAAAAGTTTCACTTTTTTTTAAACTTTAGTGTTTTTGCAAGACATTTTTGTTTCCTACAAAAGACCACCTACAATCTTTTCACATTGAACTTCACTTCCCAGGGAAGTGTAAGAGCTCCTGCCTGTCTTAAGTGAGTCAGAATATCTCCTCTGAAATACCTTCTCATATGCATTATCATCAACTTTCTATTTTCTACATGTTAATTCTCTTTATAATGCTAGCATAGTGTAGTGGATAGAACTGGCCATGAAGTCAAAGACTCATGTTCAAGTACTGTGTCTGATGAACACTGAATGTGTGACCTTAAGCAAGTCGCTACCCTTTCAGAGTTCTAGGCAATTCTCAAATTTTTGGTCTCAGTGATGGGGTACAGGCTCTGGGAAACCCCTTGAACTCTGACTGAATCTTCCCACCTGATGAGGCATTTGCCTGAGGTCATAAGCCTTTCATTATGCTAGGCCCAAATCTCCATTACTCTTAACCTAACCTAGCCCTTCACTGTCCAGCTACTTCCCACCCTTGATCCTATAAAAATATCTATACCCAGATCTGTTACCCTTAAACTAGCCTAGCCCTCTATTGTCTGTCATCTCCAGGTAAACCTTCATCTAGTTCCCACCTTTAATCCCATTATCCTCCTAAGACTCCTCAAGACCCTCCCCAAACACGTCCTATAGACCACCCCTAAATCCTCCCACAATCTTTCTGTGTATAAGATTTATCTTGCCTCTGTGGAGAGACTGAGAATTCAATATAGTGCAGATTCACTCAGATTATTATGGTCTGTTTGTCCAATACAAGTGTCACAGATACATAGGCTTCTTAAAGAGTCTGCCTATTATGGTGAATCCTCAATAAACTTTTCTCTACTTTGAGTAGAATTCATTTGGCAGGACCAGAGGTGTTGATATATTAAGGTCTTGAGCACGCCTACACCCTAAACCTCAATATCAGCACTCCTTTACACTTTTATGTTATTAGAATTCCATCTCATCCTCCTAACGGGGGAATGAATAATTTGAAGTATAAAAACTGTGTTCTAATTTTTCCAGTTATGTTTGAGTTTTTTAGATATACCAACATTACAATTAATTAGCCAACCTAAAAATGCTAAGTTGCCTGGTCTAAAAGTTTCCAAATTTGATTTTATAAAGACATAAGGGCAGAGTTAACTTTCATTGTTTGACCTGATTATTGACACAGTAATTTAAAATTGTGTTAATGATGAGGTTACCCATAAAGGGGGTTAGGGTTTCTCTGAAGACCCCAAAATACCAACACCCTGGGTCCTGCCAAATGAATTCAACTCAAGTCTTCTCTCAACCAAAGAAAAGTAAAGTTTATTAAAAGTTTGCTTGTTGGGGCGGCCAGGTAGCACAGCTCCAGTGTTGAGAAGACCTGGAGAACGAATCCTGGGCTCAGACACTTACCACCCAGAAACACCTGGCCGTGTAACCTTGAGCAAGTTACTTAACCCCAATTGCTTAGGGGTGGCCGGGTGGCCAGGTGGCTCAGCGAGTAAGAGCACTGTCTCCAGTGTCAGGATGATCAAATCAGGGCGCACCACACCCAGAAATAACTGGCCTTGTAACCTTGAGCAAGTTACTTAACCCTGATTGCTTAAAAAAAAAAGTTTGCTTGTATTGGATACAGAGTAAGCCTGTGCTAGGCCATTCTGTGGCGCTCTTGCCATTCTGTGGCACTCTCACACACATGTCTTATATACAGAAGGTTCTGGGAGGAATCTAGGGGTGGTCTAGAGGAGGAGTTTGGGGAGGGCCTTCAGGAGGAGTTAATAGGTCAATGAGTAATTAAGGTGTGGAGTTGCTGGAGGCCAGCTGGAGACCACAAACAATGGTGGGCTAGGCCAGTTCAAAGGTGGATTAACATTTTGATAGGCTCAAGGGTGGGAAGTCTACTAACAGAGGCTTGGGCTCAGCCACAATGTAAGGCTTATGGCCTCATTCAAATGCCTCATCAAAAGAGACAATTTAATCAAGAGTCCAAGGAGGTTCCCAGAACTTGTACCTGAAGGACTCAAGGAGAGCTCGAGGGGGCTCCCAGAGTCCATACCTCATCATTAAGATGAATTTTGTAGATTTTTAGCAAAGAAAGAGGATCTCTTCAACTGACCTGAGTCAAAGAAGACAATCATCTGGAAACTGCAGAACTTCATCAGATCATGTCCGTATGGATGAGATACAGGCTCTGGGAACCCCTTTGAACTCTCCTTGAATCTTCTCTTTTGATTGAGGCATTTGCCTGAGGCCATAAGCCTTTCATTGTGGCTTGGCCCAAATCTTTGTTATAGTGAGTCTTTAATGTGTGTGATGAGGTATGGGCTCTGGGAGCCACCACAAGCTCTCTTTGGGTTCTTGAGGTACAGGCTCTGGGAACCTCTCTTGGACTCTTGATTAAATCATCCCATTTGATGAGGCATTTGCAAGAGGCAATAAGCCTTACATTGTGACTGGCCCAAGCCTCTGTCACTAGACTTCCCACCTATCAAAATATCAATCCACCCTTGAACTGGCCTAGCCCACCATTACTTCATTAACTCCTCCTGAAGACCCTCCCCAAACTCCTCCTCTAGAACACCCCTGGATTCCTCCCATAACCCATCTTATCTCACACCATAGAAGAGTGAGAAAGCCATGGAAGGGTGACAGCACCACAGAATGCCATAGAATAGTGAGAGCGCCATGGAAGAGTGAGAGTGCCATAGAATGACCTAGCACAGACTTACCCTGTCTGATGAAAGCAAACTTTTTTTTTTAAAGCAATTTGGGTTAAGTAACTTGTTCAAGGTTACATGGCCAGGTGTTTCTGGGTGGGTGCTAAGTGTCTGAGTCTGAATTCGATCCCAGGTCATCCCAACTCTGGGGCCGGTGCTCTTACTCACTGTGCTACCTGGCTGCCCCTTTAAATATTTTCTTTTCTTTTGCTTTTTAGAGGGCAATTGGAGTTAAGTGACTTAGCCAAGGTCACACAGCTAGTTTTTGTGTTAAGTGTCTGAGGCAGGATTTGAACTCGGGTCCTTCTGACTCCAGGGCTGGTGCTCTATTCACTGCGCCACCTAGCTACTCCACAAGCAAACTTTTAATAAATTTTACTTTTCTTTTGGCTGAGAAGACTTGAGTTGAATTCATTCAACAGGACCCAGCGTATTGGTATTTTGGGCTCCACAGAGCAACCCCTAACCCTCTTAGTGGGTAACCTCTTCATGTGCTTTTCTTTGACTGAGAGAAGACTTGAGTCGAATTCATTCAGCAGGACCCTTCATATTGGTATTTTGGAGTCTCGCACACCCCTAACCTTAAATCTCAACATTTTATGGCTCTCTGACTGGGACCTTTAACTTCAACAAAGAGAACCAGATACTTGTATGAAATGAGACTTCTGAGCCTTAAATGAACACTGTTATTCACTGTTTACTTTTTCCCTTTGGGTCTTTTATCTGTAAGGTCTACTTACTAAAAGGGACTGCCCCCTTTGGTTTTGTCAATGCATCTCTCAATTTCTCCCCGACCTATTATAAGTCCCCAAATTCTTGAAGTGTTGTCCATATCAGTTAGTGATTCATTGAGGAGGTTATGCTTCTCATCAGATTCAGATGGGGGAATATGAAAAATGATTATTAATAACCAATATCATGGTGATTCAGAGCTTCCCCCAGCCAGACCTTCTTCCAAAATCCTGACTTCAGTTTTTCTTTAGAATGACATTACTGATAATGAGATTGCAGCTTTATCCTATAATGAGATTCTCCTTATTCTGGTCTGCCCCCACCCACGTTTGCAAGTAATTTAATCCAAGGACCATTTTGTTGTACTCAAGCTTGAATGGAGACAGTCTTTTGTCTAGATTGCCCAAATGTTGAGGGTGATCTGATAAAAGAAGTATTCCTCTGTCTAGTGGTAAAATGATGATGGGGTGACATCAGCTCCTGTTGAAAGAGTATATAAACTGTGTACCCTAATCCCAAAGTGAGCTCAGTTCCAGATTGACTCCCATGCATGGATGCCGACTTTGAGAGAAATACAGATATAACTTACAAAAAATTAGAATTCCAAAAAGTTTTGATTTTTATATCTATCCATATTTATCATAATAAAAATTAAATTACAAGTTAAAATGTATTCATTCATTAAAATAACAATAAATTATCATATGTTAATAGAATAACATGTTGCTATGAAAAATAATTGTGTTTTCCAAAATAATAAAAAGAGTGACTATTTTACACATTATTTTTGCAGATTTCTCTAAGGTGTAGTTTAATAAAAGTCAGCGGAATTCTAATATCTGCTTCTATATTCATCTGTTGTGATATGTTGTTTTGGTTGAATTACATCAAGAAAATCTGGCCTCATGTTAATATATCATTGGAAAGGAGAGGACAAATAGATAAATAGTAGCTTAATATTATTAGGAAAATGATTTTGACCTTGAATATCTCTTGAAAGGATTTTGGGCACCTCCATGGGCCCATGGACCACACTTTGAGAGAGAATTTTTGCTCTAAGACTTCTTGAGAAGGTGTCAATTTGCACTGGTAGAGGGATATATCAATGAAATCTCAGATCCGCTTGATATTTCCAATTTTATTTATGCCTTTATTTTTCTTTCTGTTCTTTTTGTCTTTCCCCACTTCCTGGTCCTCTGTTGCTTTTACTCTTCTCTCTTCTCCAACAAACCTTCCCCAATCCAATACATATCCGCATTCTCGCTAAAGGTTCCTTTTGCCTTTCTGTGTTGTTTTTCAACCTTTTACATATTTATCATTCCACAAACCTGATGCTGATTTTCTTTCATACTTGATTTAATTTATTATGTGAGTTTGTGTTCAATTTATGGATTTTGAGATAAATCTCTCTCATTGGTTCTTTGGAATGCATAAACCTGATTTATAAAAGTTCACTTTGTTTTGATGTAAAAATAAAACATAGTATTTGATTTTGTCACAGTTGCATGGGGTTATTAAGGAGGGCAGAAAGATTTTTACACTCACAGAATTAGCTCCCTTTGATTATTTAGTCAGAGTAAAGAAGAGGGAAATTGACATTTGCCTGAGCTTGATATTTAAGCTCACATTGAACTTTGATTATTTCTGTTTGGGGGAAATATTTACATTGTTCTATGGACTCTCTAAACAGCCTGCTGTGTGTAAATTTTGAGCAAATCAGCAACCCTAGCATACCCCGGTGTGCTTAGACTGTAACATTCTTTATCTATGCTGTACTTTTAAAACTTTACATTATTATTATTATTAATTATTCTTATTCTTATTACTTGTCTCTATTTGCCCAAGACTATGGTTAAATCACTTACCATTTTAATCATTGAAATTTGAGTTTCTTTCTAAGTCCTTTGGTTTTGAAAAAAAAAAAACATATCCTATTTCAGGTTCCCTTCTTAGGTATGCAGATTTAATCATAGAGTTGAAAGAGACTTTAGTCATCATCTTGTCCAACTCTTACCTGAAGCAAGAATCCCCTTTATAACATCCTTGATCAAAGTAGTCACCCAGCCTTCATTTGAGTATTCCCAGTGGCAGGCAGCTCACTAACCCTAGGGCAACTCACTTTCATTTTTTGGACAGCTCTAATTATTGGGAGATTTTCCCTTATATTGAGCCTAAATCTGCCTATATTTCATTTCTTTTTGTTGGTAATAGTTCTTTCCTTTGAGGCCAGGTAGAATATGTTGAAACCTTCCCCTTGACCAATGAAATCACCATTTTTCAGTTCTCTCTTCCTCAATTATTTTGTATTTATATTTCAGTCTAGTTATATTCTCTTTCTCAAAGAATATAATTTCCTTGAGTGCCAAGAGTATTTTAAATTTAATTTCCATTTTATATTTCCAGTACCTACCACAGTGTCTTGAATATAGTAAATGCTTAGTACATTTTGTTTAATTGACTTGACTTTAATTTCTACACATAACTCTTCAAATATTTGAAAACAGTCATCTTTCTTTGTCTTTTTCTCCTTGCTTTAGCTTTTCTTTTTTCTTTAATCAATATCCCTTTACTATATGCAGGTCCAATCATGTCACAGCACTATCCAATGAGTTCCAGTGGCTTCCTATTGCTTTCAGGAGTAAATACAAAATTTTATTTTAGACATTCAAAGCCCTTCATAACCCAGTTCCCTCCTGCCTTTCCAGTCTTCTTCCACCTTATTCCCTTATATGTGCCCTTCAATCCAGTGACATTGGCCTCCTGGCATTACATGAACAAGACCTTCTATTTTCTTTCTTTAGTGTCAATACTCCTAGAAAAAACTGTCTGTAATCATTGATCCTACTTCCTCTCCTGTCATTCCTCAACCCCTTAATACCTCTGTTCTGCACAACACTTGCATTAGGCAAACTTGAAGAAACTCCTTTCTCCAAAGTTACCAAATACTCTTTATATACTCATTCCAATGGCCTTTTCTCAGTTCTCATCTTTCTTGATTCCTTACGGTATTTAACACTGATAATCACCTGTTCCTCCTGCATATGTTTCCTTTCTTAGTTTTCATAACATGGTTCTCTCATGATTCTCTCTTCTCTGTCTGACTATCTCTGTATAGTGTCCTCAAGCCTGGTTTGCACTCTTTATTTACCCCTACTATTTATGTACCCCTAGCTTCTTTCAAAGCACAACTCTAATTCTCCTACATGAAGTCTTTCCTTTTTGTTTTTACCATTACCTACTTTGCACACCTGGAACACAGTAGGTGCCTAAAATTGCTTATTTATTAATGGGTTGAAATGGGATGTATAAAAAGGCTTTACAAGTGTAATGGCTTACTGAAATGTGAATTATTGTCATTACTCCCTGTGAAAATTATGAAAAGGGAATGATTAATGACCTTACCAACCATCTTGATCTAGTTGAGCTTCCTTACTATTCAGTGGAATCAGAACTAGTCAATTAGGAGACAAATTGAGTATCCTTCATGCTCAACATATCAGTGATCCTTGCATTGTTTGTTTGCTGAACCTAGAAATCCCTCCAAAGTACTATAACAAACATTATTAAAAGCCAATATCTTGGGGAACATTGAGAGCCCCCTCCCCAAGTCTTGACTTTAAATTCAGTTTTTTCTTCAGAAGGTCATTGCTGATAATGAGATTGATTGAGCCCCTAACCCAAGTTTGCAAGAAATTTAATCTAAATTAGGGAAGCCCATTGTATTCTACTCAAACTTGGGTGGAAACTGATTCTTTTGTGTAAATAAACCAGAATTGGGAGTGGTCTGGTGAAGCTGGGGGGTGGTCTAGTATAGATGTATATTCTCTGTACAGGGATGAAATGATGAGGGACTAACATCAGCCCATGTTGGGAGGGGATATAAACTATGCAACCTTACCCCAAAGGGAGCTCACATTTTTTTTTACTGCAGTTCTGCATTTTAAGAGAAATAAACACACAAATAACCCAATTCCATTTGTCTTTCTTAGACCAAACTCTGAAGGCTGACATACCATTAATGCATCCTAAAATCAAATGAGGTTTCATATCATACTATTGGCTTGAAGTCCAACAAAATCCTCAGGCATTTACTTTTATTTTATTTTTATGTAAACTGCAACTTAGTCATCTCTTTCATATTTTGTACTGCTTTCATTAATGTTTTGAACTTAAGTAAATGTCATTCTGATTGTGTCATGAATTGCACTGGCTCTCCTCCTCAGACTCATGATATCTGAAAATTTAATAAACATGCTGACTCTCTCTTCATCTAGGCTATTATTTAAAATGTTGAAAGAACAAGATTGAAGACAAATCCCTGAGAGATTCCACTAGAGAGGTGACTCCAGCTTGAGGTCATAGCATCAGACAACACTTGAGAATGTAGTCTCTTAACCTGAACTGGGTAGCAGAATTAGCTAGATCTCATCTTGACTTAGATGATTAAAGTGGTAGGAAATTTTATAATAAAGATATTTCTTTCCTAATTCTGAAGTTGTAAAAGGAAACTCAACTTTAACTTCAGATCTCATATTTGCCCTAGTTTTTTTCAACTTTGCAACCAATTCATCTGTCAGTGGGGCAGTGATACTAAAGTTCCTAATACTTCAAGACTCAGTATATTTGTACTCTAATTGACATGCATATTTGCCCCTTCCATGAAGACTCTAACTTATGCCTGTTCGTTATGTATTACTCTATTTAGTTTCAGTCAACTAGAATTTATCAAAAGTCAGGTATTATGCTAAGCACTGATGATACAAAAGAAAGGCAAAAAATAATAGTTCTTGCTCTCAAAGAGCTCACAATGTAATGGGAGAGACAACATAAAGAACTTGTCCATTTCTTCCTATAAGTTTGCTTATAAGTCCATTCAGTTTGCTGGGGACTTTCCCTCTTTCAAAAGAAAGAGGGAACCAAAGGAGAAGGCAATAGAAACCAAGAGAAATCAGAGAAGCACTTGGGTTGTCAATGGGTCCACCTTTTTACTCTTTATACATGGTCATCCCACTTTTATTTTTTACTCATGTATTTCTTTGCTAGTAGTATCCTTTACACTACTTCTGCTTGCAATATGTGGCAGCCTGCTCACACCTATTACATACTTTTCATTGCTTGGTCAGTGACATTTATTTTCATGTCTTCAGAGACTATATTGTTTCACATCTAGCAGTCCTACAAAAAGAGTGGACAAAAAAATGTTGGTATTAAAATGGTAGTTTTTTCTCTCAGTGGATTAAGGTTCATTTTACTGCAAATGTATTCAAAGTGGGAAATTCTCATATTTCTATATCACTATCTGTTTCTTTCCCTCCTTTTGCTGAATGATCTCCAAGAATGGGATAAAAGGAAGCAGTAGCATTTACAAAGTCACTCTGAAATATGTTAAATGAGTCAGATGCCTTCAGCTTCTGGCTCATTAACTGTCAGGACTCAGTAAAAGTAGTGCAGTTTTTACAATGTTCAGTAACAAGCAGACATTCTCCTCTTGCTAGATCCCAAGTGGAAAACAATTAAGCTAGTGAGACATCATCTGCCTCTTTTCCATGTTCTTAGTCCTTGCTAGAGGCTCCTTAGGGACTCAGCCTGTATGACAACACGAACACTTTCTTTCTACTAGGTAGCAATTTTACCCATTATGCTCCAATCATATCATAATGTCTGATTTGTACTAGGATCGTATTTTGGAACATCCAAAAAGCTATGTTCATTCATCTCTTCAGCAAACATTTATTATGCTCATTCTACATACAAGGTTCTGTAATAGGTGCTAGGGCTATAAAGTCAGAAATGAAAAAAATAATCCCTTCGGTCAAGAAGATTATATTCTATAGACTGGATAAATCATATGCACATATAAGTAAAAGAAGGTATGTACAAAGTTATAATAATTATATAGTGTTTTAAAATTTGCAAAATGCTTTACATACATTATCTAACTTGATACATTGTAATACAATCTCAAGTAATACCATGTAATTTAAGGGATAGAACATACTGATGGTTGGTTGGTTGTCGTCCTTGAAGAGGACCAAAATGATGACACTCTTTTAGAGTAAAGTTACGGTGTGTCTGACTGTGGTAGATCAGACCAATATGAGCTCACAATGCTCTACCAGAGGTTCGGCACGAATAGTCCACATGAACATCTGTGGAGGATTCTCTAAATTTTCACATTTCCTATTTCTTTTGAGTTACTTTGATTCTGTTTTGCTTGTAGAGCACAAAAACCTCTTTTATGTGGGCACACTGTGCTGGGTGGTCCACATCTCCCAAGTCACACAATCAATTCTAAAGTTCTTCAGAGAGACCTTGAGCACTTTCTTGTATCACCTCTTCTGACCCCTATGTGAGATCCTTCCTTTTATGATAACTCCATAAAAAGTAGTCTTCTAGGCAAGTATACTTTTTGTAGTCAAACTATAGGACCAGTCCATTGGTATTGTGCTCTCTGCAGTAGAGTTTGAATGCTTAATAGTTCAGCTCAAGAAAGTGTCTTGTACTTTATCTTGCCTGATGATCTTCAGAATCTTCCTAAGACAATTCAAATGGAAGCAATTCAGTTTCCTGCCATAGCACTGGTAGACTGTCTAGGTTTCATAGGCATACAACAATGAGATCGGCACAATGGTTCTGTAGATCTTCATTTTTGTAGGCAGAGGTATTACTCTTCCCTTCTACATTTTCCTTCAGAGTTTCCCCAAACACTGATCTAACTCTGATAATGTGTGTGGCAACCTAATTATCAATGTGTACCTCCCTGGAAAGCATACTGCCAAAGTAAGTGAATTATCCGCAGTATTCAAAACTTTTCCATTTTCTGTAACCAGTGGTTCCAGGCACGGATGGTGTGTCGCTGGCTCATGGAGCATCTGTTTCCTTCGGGTTGATTGTTAGGCCAACACTAGCACAAAGAGTAGAGAATTAATCCATGTTTTGTTGCATCTCAGCTTCAGAGGCTGTACTGAGTGCACAATTATCTGCAAACAAAAAAATCAGCATGGGTAATTAGAATAATTATGGGTAGACACAAATTTTGCTTTGAAGGCCAGAAGGGATTTTACTAGGCAGGGGTAAGAAGAGAGTGTACTCAAGATATGCTATGAATTTATGTTATTTTTTTCAGTGCTTTTTTGGGGTCTCCTTTAGCAGGCTGTTGACCTGCTTTTCATGATTTTCTTGCATCATTTGCATTTCTCTTCCCAATTTTTCCTCCACTTCTCTTACTTGATTTAAAAATCTTTCTTGAGCTCCTCCATGGCCTATAACCAATTCATATTTTTCTTGGAGACTTTTGATGCAGTTCTTACTTCTCTGTCTTCCTCCCACTCCATGCCTTGATTCTTTTTGTCCCCAAAAAAGGATTCTATGGTCTGTTTGTACTTCCATTGCTTGCTCATCTTGCCAGCCAATTACTTGACTTTTGAGCTCTTTGCCACAGTAGAACTCTGCTTCCAGAATGGAGAGAGCTATGTCCCAAATCGCTGGGGTTTTTGCAGCTGCCAGAGCTATTAATTGGGTACCTTCTCTACAACCTCCACACTCTCTGGATCACTGGTCATACATCCCAGGACTAACATCAAAGACCACAATCCAGATTTAAGCAGGTTAAAGCAAGAGCAATTACACTCTGAATGGTTGCTTGGTACCCCTGTGATCTGGAGGCCAGGAGCTCCTGAGGCTGCCAGTTTATGGCCTCTGGAGCCTCTGGGCCTCCGCCACTTCTCACCCCAGGGACAGGGGCCAGACCATGCTTTTCAGTGCCCTCTCTTCCAACAGAGTTTTACACTGACCTTTTACTTTGTTTTTGTTGTTTATGGGTTGAGAAATCTAGAATCCACTGCAGCTACTGATCATTCACTCTCCTGAAATTTGCTCCAGTGGCCACTAGTTGGGGCTGCCCTGGGGCTGGATTCATGTGGCTCACCCCAGACTGTGCTCAGCTTCCAGCTTGGTGTGATGGACCCTTCCTTCCAGCCTGCTGGACTTCCTTCAGTGGGAGATTTGTTTCTCTCTGTCACTTTGTGGGTTCTGTAGCTCTAAAGTTTGTTTAGAGTCAATTTTTACCTGTATTGGAAGTGATTGTAGTGGGAACCCATGCCAAGTTTGTGCTTCTACTCCACCATCTTGGCTTCTGACCCCAATGTTATTGTTTAGTCACTTTCAGTCAAGTCTGATGCTTCACCTCATTTGGTCTTTTACTCTCCAGTAAAGATACTGGAGTTGTTTGCCATGTCCTTTTCTAGCTCACTTTACAAATAAGAAAACTGATGCAAGCAGGGTTAAGTGACTTGCCCAGGTCACAAAACTAGTAAGTGTCTGAGGCCAGATTTAAACTTAAGTCTTCTTGCCTCCAGGTCCAGTACTCTATTCACTTCACTACCTAACTGTTCCCCTCCCCCCACCCCAGCCCTTCATTGTAAAAAGGTAAACAATATATTCTTTCTTAATTGCTTTGCTATTATGCTCTTCACAAAGGCTGTTCCTCCTCACTTCTCGTGTCCTATCTTATCTCTGTTTCCTGCTTTCTTGGCTGAGGACCTTGTTTTATACTTCACTAAAAAAAAATGGAAACCACTTGCCTAGCATTAACTGCTTTTCTCCTTCTCATCTCTCATCACTTGGACATCTCCCCCCACTATGTTTTCCTTCACTCTGGTCTCAAATTAAGTGACCATTCTCTTGGCTAAAAAAAAGGATAAAAGTATTAAATAGCAAATGTAGATCCTTGGGACACTCTACTGGAGATTTCTTTTCAACACTGAATGACTAATGACTACTCTTGGTATTCCACCACTCAACCAATTCAAATCCATCTATTTTACATCTATATATTCCTCCCATAAAAGCAGCGCAAAATACTTTATCAAACAGTTTGCTGTCATTTTAGTGAACTATTATCTATACACCTATAAGTCCCATTCTGATACCTTATTGAAACACAGAGGAGATTCCTTTTTTCTTAATGCTTTTATCAGTAGAGCACAAGCTTGCTAGAACATGTTTGACTGTGCTACTGTTGAGGTTCGGAGTTTAGGGGTGCTCAGGTGCCCAAAATACTGACACGCTGCATCCTGCCAAATGAATTCAACTCAAGCCTCCTCTCAGCCAAAGTAAAACAAAGTTTATTAAAGATTCACCATATTGGACAGACTCTTAAGGAGCCTAAGGATTTGTGATGCTTGTATTGACAAGCTGGCCAGAACAATCTGACACAAACTGAGTCTGCACTAGATTGAATCTGAGTTACTTCATGGAGGCAAGATGGATCTTATATACAGAAAGATTATGGGAGGGATCTAGGGGTAGTCTAGAAGAGGGGTTTGGGAAGGGTCTTCAGGAGGGCTCTAAGGAGGATCTTGATGGGGCTGAGGTCAGACTCCAGGAGCCAAGAGAATGGAATTAAGGGTGGGAAGTAGCTGAAGGCTACCTGGAGATAACAGAAAAAGGAGGGGAGGGGGCTACTTAAGGGTAACAGATTTGTGAATAGTGACAATGGAAAGTTTATGGCCTCAGGCTAATGTCAGATCCACTGGGAAGATTCAAGGGGGTTCCCAGAGCCTATACCCCATCAGTCCTAGAAACATAGTCTCCTTTTTTGAGGACCATCTTATCTTAGTATGGAGAGGCTCATTATCAGTAGACTAGCCACTTGCTTGGCAATGAATTCTTTAGCTGTAGCAAGCCAAGTCAATTAGGCTTTACTTAGGGCCTACTATGTGTCAGGCACTATGCTAAGCACTGAAGATACAAATATAAGCTGAAAGAAAAATAGCATGTGCATTCAAGGAGCTTACATTATAATTGGGAAAGAAAATATATAAAAGGAGCTAAAAAGTGAGAAAAGAGTGGGGAAGTTACCTATGTAAGAATATGGTACCAAAGCCTGGGGATTCAAAAGAAGATTCAGGAGAGGAATTAAGGATGGCAGATCTGGGACCTTCCTTGAGAAACCAGGAACCAATGGGAAATGGGGGGCTGCAGGGGCAAAGAGATGTTCTTATGTGAGGTCACATGGCATGAGGGAAATTTCAGAGTGAGTAGGCAACTGAGGAGTAGTGGCAAAATTATGAAACTCATGAAATAGAAAAACAAAGGTTGTTAAAAGAAAAAAAGAAGAGAAAATATGGAAGAGAAGTGTAGGATGTCCACATCTGGAAAGCAGAATGATAAACCAGCAAAGAAGATAGAGAAAGAGTAGTCAAATAGCTAGAAGGAGAAGCAAGAAAGAGCATTGTCAAATACACCAAGGGGAAGTAGGTATATAAGAGAAAGGGGTTGTAGTTGACAGCATTAAAAACCACAGAGCCTGAGGCCCAAGTAGGTCTGAAAAAGACCACAATGTTTGACAATTAAGAGAAACTTTACATTTTACATACATTGGAGTATGTAACTATATGACCCTTTAGTGAGTCCACTATCCACACTAATGACCAATATGCCTTCCTTTGATAAAGGTTATTCCACCCTTTGATAACTTTAGTTTGCCCCAAACTAAATCAAAATAAAGCAAAGCTATCCATTTTTACCAATGTCTTTGCTCAAAATTCCATTACATATTCATTTGCATATTTATTTGGTGATAGTAACTAAGAAAAAAAAAAAAAGAAACCTTTAGTAGTGTCCTCAGATCACCCTGGAATCTCTTGGTTTCCTCATAAGCTCTTTAAAGTTAGATTTGAGGAAGAGATCCTCTTATTTTGATGGATGGTTAATCTTTTCTGAACTGCATCCATTGATCTTCTCCTAGTGGCTCTGCCTAATTGCCATGATAATATGTCCCTAGGCAAAGGTTTCCTGGGTGGAAGGTCTTGACTGTTTCCTGCTCTCCTATCTAGATAAATGAAAAGGATGGATGTTATCACAGAGACTTTTGCGTAAATGCCTACATACTCATTGGATATTTTAATCTTGTCTCTGATAATTAGACAGTTTTCACTAATATAGTAACATAGAAATTTATATCTCTGTAATGCCAAGCAAAGGCAACTTCCCAAGGTTCAGAATACCAGCATAGGTGCTCTCCATTTTATTCAGTGAAAAATTAAGAGCAGAGAAAATCAAAATATAGCATCATTCAAAATACAGCATTTACCAAGTGTAATTCAATCAAGTACTACCCTACCCCTGGACATTAACATTCATTTAATCAATCACGAAGTCCCTCTTCTAAATACTACTCCACCCCAAGCTGTACATTCATTTAGTCCATCACAAAGCCCCTCTTCTCAAATGGAGATTAGTTTTCAATCTTAACTAAAGTACATTCATTTGCTTAATCACAGAGCACAAAAATGTCAAAAGTTCCCCACCCTGGGATTACAACTGAATAGGCCATCTACCCCAGAGTTGCAACAAGCTTAAGCACAGCATTTAATACCCAAAGAGAGGTCTTTTCTTCATCTTGACCTGCGGCAAGTTCTCAGTAATCTGTGTTCCTGGGGAGACAAAGTTTAGCAAGGCCACAAGATACATTGCCAGTGTCTTCATTAATTCATTCTCTGTCTGCAGAACAGTCTCAGGAGCTCTGAATCAACAGCAAGGTTCCAAAACCTCTGCCAAAACAGGACTGTCTTTCACCAGTGGACAAATCTGGCAAAACAACATCAAAACACACAGACAAAGTACCAGCATAACAGCCATGTCTACTCAGTCCTTGGCAGCTCTGGGTGGCAGCTCTAAAAAGTCCTGGGCAATTCAAAGTGGCCCTCAGCAATCCTCTCAGTATCTATCTGCCTCCAAGATGCTGCTTCCAAAAAGTTCTTCTGCCTCTCTTTCTGTTGGTGCCTCTCTAAATTTACGTCACCAGCTCCTCCCAGTTCAGCCCTCTCTTTTTCGTCAACAAGTCCATCCCACAAGTGGGATTCACAAGCTCTGGGTTTTAACACAATCAAACCAAAAACCAAGCCAATACAGGGGGATCTTTAAATTCCATTACTATTACAATCTCTCAGCTCTTTTTAGGAATGTTTAGGAATGGCATATACCTGGACTAGGGGTCTCCTATGAACCCTTTCAAGGATGGACTGTCTTAATTATAGAAAAGTAGAAGGAACCTGAGAACTTATTTTGTCCTATCCATTGTCCATTTTAGAAACTTCCTCTTGACTGATGAATACTCAGCAGTAATAAAGATGCCTCAAGACCCAAAATCCAAGAACCTTAGGGATAGCATTGACTGCAGTCTGTTCCCTGTAGCCATCATGGAGGGAAGCAATATTTGTAGAGAAAGGACCTACTACCGTGTTTCCCCGATAATAAGACACTGTCTTATTTTTTTTTTGGACAGAAAAACACCAGAGGGCTTATTTTCAGGGGAGGGCTTATTTTAATGAACATTGACAGCAATTTTAATAAACAGGTAAATGTGAACAAAAAAATGTACCTTTATTCAATAAGCAAATCACTGGGGAAAAACAGGATGATACGCTCACTGCTGCAGCTCTGATTGGATGCAGCTCGGAGCGCGGCGTGTGTTTCACGGGGTGGGGGGGGGTGGGACGGTGCATACAGAGGGTACCGTAATGTAACGTGTAGCACAGTAGCAATCTCAATAGGGCTTATTTTTGGGGAAGGGTTTATTTTAGAGGAATCTTACACAGTAAGGAAGGGCTTATTTTCGGGATAGGTCTTATTATTGGGGAAACACAGTAATTCTCAGCACCACCACCGCCACCACCAGTGAATGACCAACTTCAATGATTTGGCAAGTAAGTGCAGGAGCCCTGGAAGTAGCATGCTACCCAGACCACTGTGCTTCCAGAACAGTTTTTATAGTTATTCTCTAGGCGTTTGAAGAAGAGGCACTCGATTCATTGTTTTCCCACATCCTTTTCTTTGATCAACATGATAAGTCTGCCATGAGTTGATTAATTGTATCCCCTATGTAGAAGAGGCCTGCCACCCCTTGCATCTGCTAACAAATTACCACATGCAGAGCAAGTGAGTCAGACTAGGTGAAGCATCAAGATGTCATGAAGGAGGAAAGATAGGAGGTACTATATTCTAGATGAATCCAACCACCACCATCATCTTACCAGTACCACTGGACTGCAATGGAGACCATCCAGGAATAAGAATAGAAGGAGTAGTAGTCCTACTCAACCTTGTCCCCTCTTCTGCACTATTAAACCACTGGTCCTGATTCCAGTCCAGCCCCCATAGCCATCATACAGGGAATCAACCCTCATGGAGATTGCATCTGGCAACTGAATCTCTATAGGTGCTACAACCTCTGCTTTCTCAGCAGCCACATCTTTTAAAGACCCAGAAAAGAAAGTTCTTACTCCCAAAGTTTTTGGCACTGTCAAATAGTTCAATATCAGTAATGGCTGATTATCAGTGAAAATAACATTAAAGAAGATGCCTGGTCATTGCCATCTTTTTTTTTGGTTCAGCTCCCTAGTGATCACAGGGTCTTTTCTTCTGATTTATAACTGAAACCTCCTTTATGAATTGTCTCTCCCTGTTAGAATGTAAGCTCCTTGACAGCAGGTAGTGTTCTACTTTTCTATTTGTATTCCCTGTGCTTAGTAATGTTGTGAGCAAAGTTAGTGATTAATAAATGTTTTTACACGCATTCTACTTGAACACCCATAATGATTCCATTCTATCTTTGAGCAGATTTATAATTAAAAGTTTTTCCTTATTTTGAAATATAGTTAGCATCCATGTAAGTTTCATTGCCCTGCCCTCCAATGCCAAGTAGAATTATTCTGAACTCTCTTTCACATGATAACTCTTCAAATATTCAAATACAATGAGCTTATTATCCCCTCTTCCATGCTGATTTCAGGTAAATATAGGGGGAAATTTGAACTAAATTTGTGTAAAATTAGAATGATTTTTCTAGAATCTAATAATTGGAAGGAATGTAGAAAATTTTCTAGTTCAACCTTTATTGGAACCATGAAATATTTTTTCTTCTACAACATCCCAAGCAGGAGGTTATATCTGTCAGTATAGTAGGGAGAACAGAGTGCTCAAGTCCAGAGTTAAATGAGGAAGTAATGTTCCTATCAGCACATAGAAAATTTCTCTTGGATGTTCTTATGCTTTTGGGATTGCAATGGCCAGCTCAATCAAATGGAATCTTGGAACTTCTGCTAGATGGTTAGTGATAAGGGGAAGATACATTTAATCAACTCATGGTAGACTTATCATGTTGACCAAAGAGTAGGATGTGCAAAAAAAATAAATCAAGCAAGCACAGGAGAGAGAATGGTTGAGTTTAATAAACAAGATATAGTTGCAAGAACCTTAAGGTTCAGCCCTGTATTTTTTCTTCTTAGTGTTGTCATGGTAGTGAAATGTCCTTGTGTTGGTTAATGATTGAGATTCGTGATTCAGCAAACTATACAAAGTATGTGTTAGTACCTATACCCACAACCCACTGGGGAATGTGGTTTGGATTGTATCGTATTGGAAAAATATTCCTTGGCATGGGCTGACTAGGGACAGGTATCAAATGCTACTATAATGAAAAAAAATAAACAAAATACTTGGAGAATAAGATTGACTCATACAAATCTGAACTTCTTGGTATTCATTGTAGCTAGATGGCATATTGGTTTGAGTGATAGATTCAGAGATAGGAAGACATGAGTTCTAATCTTATCTTAGAGAGGTACTAGCTGTGTGACCCTGGGCAAATAGCTTAACCTCTGTCTGCCTCAATTTCATCTGTAAAATGGGAATATCAATAGTATAGTGTCTATTTTACATGGATTTTGTAAGAATCAAATAATACTTATATATATATAAATACATATTGCATGTGCATGCATGCACACATGAGTGTGTACACTCATGTTACAAAGCACTATATAAATGTTAGCTATTATATTATTTTATGCCTAACTAATCTGTTATGGATTTTCTTATTTAAGAACAATAGCTAGCATTTTTGTAATGCTTTAAATTTTGTAGTGATTACAAATGGAATCTCATTCTATCCTCATAACAATGCTGAGAGGTAGGTGTTATTATTATCCCCAATGTACAAATGAAGAAATTGAGTCAGAACAAAGTTAATTGACTTGCTTAGGTACGGTGTGTCTAAGGTAGGAGTAGAACTCATGTCTTCCTGACTCCACTATGTTACCTGTAAATGTCTCTCTGCATAAGCACTATTCCTTCCTCCCTCGGGTCTTGCTTCTTGGTGCCCTGAAAACACCATGCTAAGAACTTGGTGAGAACTTTTGGTTTATTCCATGCTCTTCTTAACTCATGTTGCCTCCCAGGTAAGGCTTGCCTTTCCCATAATAGTGGAGTTTTCAAATCATTAGCATGATCCTCTCTTGGGTGGATGTGACAACCAGACTTGGTTAACATGTAATGATGAAAGCAATGGTTAGATCTAGCCTAGGAGTGATTATACAGGGTGAGTCTACTTCTTAGAGAAGGGATCCCTGGTTGTAAATATTGGGTGCACAGCTTTCTTCTTGAAGCTATCTAGTAAGAGGAAGCTTACTATGGGTCATATGGCAAATCATTCTTTTTTTTTTTTTAAATAACAGCTCTAATTCAATTCCATTCAACAGCTATTAACTGCTATCTATAAAGTGGGAGACATTGTGCTTCAGGTGATATTGAATAAAGGTACATTTTTTTGTTCACATTTACCTGTTTATTAAAATTGCTGTCAATGTTCATTAAATTAAGCCCTCCCCTGAAAATAAGCCCTCTGGTGTTTTTCTGTCCAAAAAAATAATAAGACAGTGTCTTATTATCGGGGAAACACGGTATATATGTTGCCCATTCAAATTTCTGGGGCCAAGAGGGATCATTCAATCAGTCAATTGCAAACATAAGCACTTATTATGTTCTATCAGAGGTGGTGAACCTGTGACCTTGAGGCCACATGTGGCACTCAGGGTCCTCAAGTTTTGTCTTTTGACTGACTCCAAACTTCAGAGAACAATTACTTTCCACTACATACAAAGTATTTTTTTTTTGATATTTTTTTTTGCAGGCCATTTGGAATCCTTTGGCAAGGGACAAACAGCCCAAGGGCCATAAGCCACCTGCAGGTCACAAGTTGTGTAGGCCTGACCTAAAAGACCATATGTAGCCTAGGGGTTACAGGTTCCCTACTACTCTTAGGCACTAGAGATACAAAGGCATAGATGAAGCATTCTCTGTCCTCGGGAACTCATATTCTATTTGGGGGGCATATAAACATATTAGTAGATACAAATCCATACAAAATACATATAGAGTAATTTTGGGAGTGGAGTAACTGAGGGTAAAGGAAAGTCTCATGTAGGATGTGGACTTTGAAGAAAATGAGGAATTTTCAAAGGTGAAAGTAAAGAGGTAATGTATTCTAGGTTCTGGGGAATAGCCTCTGAAAAGGAGATTGGAGATGGATTGGAATGTGTTAAGAAGCATATAAATGGTCAATGTGGGTAAACTGAAATGGGCATTGTAATAGGAATGGGAATCTGAAGATCGTCCCTGCCCTTTGGCCCCTTGATAGGATTAAGTGAATCTGAGAACCTTCCCTGATTTGAAAATATACTCTGCCCCCTAATAGGCTGAATGTGGTCACATGGAGCCTGTGGTGGGAGGCTTGTTTTTCAGGAACGCCCACACCTTGTTACTTTGTGATTAGGCAGTGGGTCAAGAGGGTTGTGACATTCTCTGAGCCAGGAGAAGGCTATATATACCCTGATGGGAGGTTTGCTTTGGGGCTCACTTTGGGAAGAGTTGTGTGATTTGGCCAGATGACTCTGGGCAGCTGTTGAGCATACCCTCAACCCCCCTTCCCCCTTGACTTTGAAAATGTAATTGTCGTGCTTCCCTCTCTGGTAACTAACTAGGTGTGGATGTAATGGTCAGACAGCTGGAAACACTGTCTTCTGAGTTGTGTTATTTTATGTTGTAACTTCTGTTTGAAGTTCACGGTGTTTACTTTTTCCTCTGAACTAGGTAAATAATATATGTTTGATTAAAGTAAGATTGTTAACCTATTTTGAGTTGCTCTCCTTTAGAAAAGCAGATCTAAGAACCTGTGCTAGCAGCCATCCTGGGTATGCTAGGGTGCTTGCTGCTACAGGCATGGAGTTAGATATAGGACAATAGAGTTGGAAAGGTAGATTAGACTCAGATTTTAAAGGACTTTGAATGCTGAAGAGAGGACTGTGTGTTTTATCTTAGACTCAAGCATAGGTTTCCAAAGTGGGTAAAACTGCCCCCTGAGAGGGGATGAAATGATAGAGGGAGTGTGGGGGTAGTAGTTTTAGGTGCAATTGGGGGTCATTGAATTAAAATAAGGGGGGTGGTGGAAGTATAAGGAAAGAAGAGAAGAAAAGAAAAATTTGAAAAACCATTCATACATGTTTCATCCATTGTATAAGAGTTAAAGTCATAGTGATTACATTGTTTTCTTAAAAAAACATATTTCTATAGTATTTTCCCCTTTTGGGGGGGGGGATAATGAGGCAATTGGGGCTAAGTGACTTACCCAGGGTCACACTGTCAATAACTGTCCTTAAGCCAGATTTGAACTTAAGTCCACTTGACTCCAGGACAGATGCTCTCTTCACTGATTATGCTATTTTCCAAATGAACACAGAAAGTACAAGTTGTAACCAATCAGGAGTTGTCTGCCAACAGGCCTTAACAAGCAAGTGTTGACAGGTGAGCTTGTACATTGTCAGGAAGGCCAGCATTCATTGGCAGTGATATGTGCATGTAATGACTTGTTTACAATATGATAATATATGGTTAGATGATGCAATAGTGCATCATCAAAATTTAAAACAGTAAAAACCCCAAGAAATTTATATTAAATCATTAAATTTAAGATGCATCATATATACGCAAACACACACATAATTTATAAATGATGCACATTTTTTAAAAAGTTAAAAGGTTAAAGGAAAGTAGATATTGGGGGGGGGGTGCTGAGTAATTTTTTTTTTTGGAAAAGTGAGTGGTAGCCTAAAAGTTTTAGAACCTCTGTCTTAGAGCTAAAGAGAGCTGGTAGAGTTCATAAGTATAGGGTAGTGACATTGTCAGATCTATGCTTTAGGAATGTCACCTTTGCATGTATGTGAAGGATAGATTGGAGAGAGGAAAAACAAGATCTGTTGATGATCATGATGATGATGCTGAAAAAGAAGGAGAAAAGAAGAAACAGCTAATGTAATTTTTCAAGCAATAGGTAATTAGGGTCTAAAGTAGAGGGGTGTTCATGTGAGTAAAGAGAAGGGGCTATGTGTAAGAGATGATGTGAAGGCATTGTTAATGTCTCTACAATTCACATGAATGAGGAGAGTGAATAGTTGAAGATGACTGCAAGATTGCCAGCTGGGTGACCAGAAGGATGGTGGTTGGTTTGACAGAAAAAGGAAAATTAAGAAGGGGGGTGGTTTCTTTGGGGAAGTAATGAGTTTTGTTTTAGACATATTGATATTTGAATGACTGTGTGATATTCAGTTTCAAATGTCCAATAAGAAGTTGATGATGTGAGACTACAGCTCAAAAGAGAGTCCAGAGGCTGGATTAAAACAAACAAATAAACATATACATCCATGTTTTTATATTATTTATGAGTATATATGTGTATATATATATATATATATATATGTGTGTGTGTGTGTGTATATGTATTTGTGTACATATGCAAACACACACATGTGAGTGTAGAGACAGAAGGGAAGAGGGCAGAGGGACCAAAAGAGAGCTTTGGGGGATACATTCACAATTAGGGAGCAGCACATGAATAATGATATAGTAAGGAAAACTGTGAAGATAGGTGGAGAAAAAAGAAATGGGGAAAGAACCAAGAGAAATAACACTGTCAAGAAAACCCTGAGAGAAAAGAGTACCTTAGAGGAAATAGTGGTCAGTTATCAGTTATCAGTGCCAAATGCTATGGAGATATGAAGAAGGATGAGGACTGAGAAAAAACCCTTTGGTTTTGCCAATTAGATTATTGATATCCTTGGAAAGAGCAGTTGTATTTGAGTGATGATTTAGAAAACCAAATTTCAAGAGGCTGAGAAAGGAGAGTGAGAGATTAGGAAGTAAAGGCAACAAATGTAGATAGGTTTTTCTAGGAATTTGACCATGAAATAAAGGAATACAGGATGCTAGCTCCAGGGCATGGTAGGGCAGAACAAATCTAATTCTTCTTTCACATGACAATCCTTGAAATACTTGAAGACAACTATCTTATGTGCCATAAATCATTTGTTCTCCAGAACATACTCAATTCATTCATTCAAAAACAAAACAAAACAATACGTTCTATGGCATGGCTTCCATTTATTTATTATCCTCTATTGGCGCCCTAATGTAAATTATCAATACACTTTCTATCACATGGCTCATGGCACTAGAAATCAAATGAAATGCATGTGACTTGATTTTAAGTCTCTTTACATCCTAATTGTCCTGCAGTTTGTTAATATCCAAATGAAATGGGTGGTTTAGATTAGTTTAGAGTGGTTAAATCTTTTAGGCAGTATTCAATTCAACCTTGCTCATGACATGCCATCTCCCTGCTGCATATTCCATTTTGCACCAACATATCTTTACCATTGCTTTTATTTAATAAATAGGATTAAGTCATCACAATAACAGTTATGAGTTAGTAGCCTTCTTCTTTTTCTTCTTCTTTTTGGAGGTGGGAGGGCAGGGCAATTGGAGTTAAGTGACTTGCCCAAGGTGACATGGTTAGTAAGTGTTAAGTGTCCGAGTCTGGATTTAAACTCAGGTCCTCCTGACCTAAGGGCTGGTTCTCTATTCACTGTGACACCTAGCTAACCCTGTTAGTGTCCTTAAACATGAAGTAGAAAGCTTTGTTTTTATGCATCCCTAGATTCTCTCTCTTGGGAATGAGATTTTCTCTCTCAGAAAATCCAACTAAGTCAATCTTCATCCATTTACCACATTGTCATTGTTTGTTAAATTATGGGATCATAGGCTCTGATGATAGGGATCATAGAGTTCATGTTGTCCAACCCCTTCAGCATACAGATGAAGAAACATCAAAAAGGAGGAGAGACTTGCCTATATTTTCATGACTGGAAAGTGGCAGCTAGGATTGGAACCCAGGCCTCTTACTTTGCAATCCCATGTTTTTTTCCCACTATATCATTTGGGAAGGAATACTAAATTAAGTAAGGAAGTCACTCTGTACATATATTTCCAAATGTTCATTCATGTCTAGAAAGTTCAAAAGTAGAAAATGGAAATTGTATTTAAGGAACCAGGTGTAGAAAGAAAACAAACAAAACAAGGTTGGTCTAAGGTTTGCAGATAATGCTGTTGAAATAGTGAGAAGGCTTACTGTTGTAAAGAAAATACTCCCAGGGTAATTGACCTATTTATTAGAAAGGAAGAGGGGAGCAAGAGTAATGTGGTATTGAGTTTCTCAATATTTGGATTGAAAGGAAAAAATAATCAGGGTTTGGAAGTGCCATAAAAAGAGCAACGATCTTTTCTCCATTGTTTCTTTTTCTAATCTAAAAAAAAAATAAGAACATACAAAAAAGAATGTTTTAGAAGTGACACAGTAAAAAAAAAGTAATAATCCATATGTGGCACACTACCTACCACTGACACAGAGGTAATGAAAAATGCATACAGGTCTTTAGAAGTATACACACACAATACATATGCATGTACATATACATACATGTATATGTGGGTTATGAAGAGGTTATCCATAAATAGCATTAGGGTTGCTCTAGAGACCCCAAAATACCAACACGCAGGGTCCTGCTGAATGAATTTGACTCAAGTCTTCTCACCAAAGAAAAGTAAAGTTTATTAAAAGTTCACTTGTATTAGACACAGAGTAAGTCTGTGCTAGATCATTCTATGGTGCTCTCACACCAAATGGAGGGAAGATGGAATCTTGTATACAGAAAGTTGTGGGAGGAATCTATGGGTGGTCTAGAGGAGGAATTTGGGGAGGGACTTCAGGAGAAGTCAGATGAGGTCAATGAGTGATTAAGGGTGGGAAGTTGCTGGAGGCTACCTGGAGCTGACTGACAATGCTATGCCAGTTCAAGGGTGGATTGATATTCTGATAGGCTCAAGGGTAGGAAGTAGATGGACAATGGAGGGCTAGGCTAGTAACTCTGGGCCCAGCCAGAATGTAAGGCTTATGACCTCATGCAAATGCCTCACCAAATGGGATGATTAAATCAGAGTTCAAGGAGGGTTCCCAGAGCCTATACCTCAAAGATTCAAGGAGAGCTCAAGGGGATTCCCAGAGTCTTCACCTCATCAGATTACACACACACACACACACACACACACACACACACACACACACAGCCAATTTGGGAATATCCTTGACTATGCATAGTTGTTGTAAGAGCTTTATTTTTTTTTCTCAATGGGGAGAGAGAGAAGATAATTTTTAGTTGAAAAATCATTTTTTTTTAAAGAAGGAATCAGTGATTTGAGTTCCCTTCCTGCCCCTTTTTCCAGGGACTGGTTAGGAAATTAGAAAGTCACAAGAAGCAATCAATTTCTCTTCCTCTGAGTACATTTATAGATAGGTTAGATATATAAGGCATCTAGACCCTCAGGAATGAGTGACTCAGAGAAAGTATGTAGAAGTTAAAGCAGTGTAAGCCAAGATTCAGAAAGCAAGGCAGCATTTTCATTGGGGCACAGAGCTTTGAGTGGACAAGTATAGCAGCAAGCACCCCAGCATCCCCAGGGTGGCTACCAACACAGGTTCTTAGATCTGCTTTGCTAAAGGAAAGCAACTCAAAATGGGTTAACAAGCTTACTTTAATCAATCAAATATATATCCTTTTCCTAGTTCAGGGGGAAAAGATTAGCACTTCAAACTTCAGAATATACAGGTTACAAGCACAAGTTACAAGAACATTTCAACAGACAAGCTTCCAAACTGTCCAACCATTACATACATCCATACCTAATCCCAGTTACCAGAGAAGGATGCATCATCATCTGGGTTTTCAAAGCTGGGGGGCTCTCAACAACGGCTGCCCAGAGTCTCCTCTGGTCAAATCACACAACACTTCTCAAAGTGAGCCCCCCAAAACAGCCTCACAACAGAGTTTATATAGCCTTCTCCTGGCTCAGATATTGTAACAACCTTCTTGACCCACTGCCCAACCACAAAGTATCTCCTGAGAAACAAGCCTCCTACCACAGGCTCCAGGTGCACTTAAGCCTAGGGGCAGGGAAGATCTTAAAAATTTACATTCCTGTAACATTCTGGCCCAAGCACAGACAATTTACATTTGAATTAGCACTAAATATCTCTTAGGTCACATTTTCAAGACATTTTCAAGATACAGAACTAAAGTTACCAAAGTGGCCACAGGCCTTAAACAAACACAAAGTACCTTACATTATCACCTCAATTCAAGTCCTTGGGGGTCCATGGCCCTTCACCCCACCCACCACAGACACAAATCCATCCTCCCTGTGGGTCCCAAACTGTGGGATGCAGCAAGGAAACACATTCAGTGTCCCTGCTTTGCCACACAGTCCTTATCTTGTCCTGTAGCTGAATTCCAAACTCCAGGGTTCCTTCTCCTCCCACAGAAGGCAGCTGCTCCTGGCTTCTGTCCAGGTCTTGATGCAGACAGTTCACCATTCCTGCTCTTAGCTCAGTGAAGTCCGCATGCAGGCCATTCTTCTCTCCTTGTCCATGGATCTACAGAGTCATAGCTACCACAACTGGGAAACAAACAATTATCCCAGCCCTCATACTTTCCTTTTACTCTGCAGATCCTGTTTGTGATGCCATTTGTAGCAGCAAGCACCCCGGCATCCCCAGGGTGGCTGCCAACACAGGTTCTTAGATATGCTTTGCTAAAGGAAAGCAACTCAAAATGGGTTAACGATCTTGCTTTAATCAATCAAACATATATCATTTATTTATTTCAGGGGAAAATATTCAGCATCCCGAACTTCAGAGTATATAGTTAAGGTTACAATCATAAGTTAGACAGGCTTCCAAACAGTCCCACCATTACATACACCCATACCTAATCCCAGTTACCAGAGAGGGAAGCATCAACATCTGGGTTTTCAAAGCCGGGGGGCTCTCAACAACGGCTGCCCAGAGTCTCATCTGGTCAAATCACACAACACTTCTCAAAGTGAGCCCCCAAACAAAGCCTCAGATCAGGGCTTATATATAGCCTTCTCCTGGCTCAGAGAATGTAAAAACCTTCTTGACCCACTGCCCAATCACAAAGTATCTCCTGAGAAACAAGCCTCCTACCACAGGCTCCAGGTGCACTTAAGCCTAGGGACAGGGAGGATCTTAAAAATTTACATTCCCATTACAACAAGGTACCATGAGTAAGAAAAGCAGAAAGTAAATGTAGGGCTACATTACTGTAGTATTTGAAACATGTTGAAACTAGAGAATAAACGCACCATTCTGTTTATAGATGCTACATTTCTTTAAATTTGGCTCCAGGTAACATTTCCTCTTCATCTTTACATCTAATTGTGTAGCAAAATTGGTTACATTATTTGTGTCTAAAGTCAATATAATAATAGGATTGATAATATCATAATAGATATTTGGTAGTCGCTCTGGGGCTTATAAACAGTATCTAAGAGGAACTATGCAGCCCTTAGATAATGTATCTTGACAATTTATTTCTATTTCATATAAGAGTAAATATTTGACTCACATTCATAGTTAACACTGAATGTTAGCCATTAAAAAAAATTTGAAAGTGGTATGATTTCAACTCTCGTACCATCAACGTTTTCTTTCATGAACTTATCCTTGCACAGAAATAGAGAATTTTGGTACTGAATAGTTAGAGCAGTTTTCTGGATTTGCATAGGAAATCAACAGCAGAATTGAAAGATAAATATTTTTCTAATGCCCTGTAGAACGGTATTCTCTACCCCTTATGGAATTTGTTTTTCAATGGTTTATAGGAGCCATAGATCAAAAGATTCTTAAAGTTACGTACAGAAACTCAGATAGAAGCCATATAACAAAAGACTCCTTAGAGATGAGATTATCTTGTAATTGGCCTTTCAGTTACTGGTCCTTCTTGTGTGGATTCCAAAATGAGTTTACCTTATACAAAATTCCAACCTGAATTAGATCAGGCTCTTGTGTAGTTATTGATCATTCTGTGTCCCTTCACAAATGGGTGGTAGGGATGGAGGGACAAATTATGTTACTCCCAGAACAATGTTTCCTAGGTTTCTTCTTCTACACTTTTAGACTCCTTTGTACTTGAGTCTACAGAAACTTGCCAAATTAAGCACAGCAGGGATCCCCACAGTGAACTCTTCTAGAGGATCAGCTTGTTTCTGAAGGCTGTGTGTGTGTGTGTGTGTGTGTGTGTGTGTGTGTTTTAACCTAAGGAGTGGGGGAATGTTGATGAAAATCCCTTCTTCCTATCATTTTGACCCAAAAATCAGATGGGGGGGGAGGTAATCCCCAAAATAAAGAAAAACTCCTGGTCTGACTTCTGTTTGATACATTAAACTCTTAATTTTTAAAGTCTAGAGAGTAATGTCCAATCCATGCCTTGTAAATCTAAACCCAGCCCTGTGCTCTCTCTGTCTCACTGTCTCTCTGTTTCTATTTTTCTCCTTCTGACTCTGTTTTTGTCTTCATCTTTTTGCCCATCTATCTCTGTCTCTATTTCTGTCTGTCTCTTACTGATTCTATTATTATTTCTCTTTCTTTCTTTGTTTCTGTCTATCTCTGTTTCTCTGTCTCTGTCTCTGTCTCCACATACATATACACACATGAATGCATTTTCACCCTAGGAATCCTTAGTTGAATCTTCATTGTACCATGGTATTATCCCAGCTCTACGATTTGGTACCTATGAGGCCTCAGGCAAATCAATTCCCCTCCGTGGACCTCAGTTTTTTAATCTATAAAATGAGGAAGTTAAGGTTCTTAATCTTTTTGGTGACATGTATCCCTTTGGAACTCTGGTGAAGCCTCTGGCCCTGTTCTCAGAATAGTGTTTTGAAACATATGAAATAAAAGATATGGAATTACCAAGTAGACCGTTTGTATTGATTTGCAATTATATAATGTATGACTATGTTGTTATTGTTGTTAAATTGTTCCGTGATGTCTGACTCTTTGTGACTCTGTGGACAACATAAGACCAACACTATACATGGAGTTTTCTTGGAAAAACACTGCAGTGGCTTGCTATTTCCTTTTCTAGTGAATTGAGACAAACAGAGTTTAAGTGATTTGGCTAGGGTCACACAGGTAGGTTCTGTAACTGGATTTGAACTCAGGTTTTCCTGACTCCAGGCTCAGCATTCTTTCCCACCTAGCTATCTCTGTGATTGCATTATATATCTTTAAAAACCATATTTATAACTATATTCATATATATGTGAGTACATGTGTATACATACATACACATAAACTTAGAGTCCCAAAGGTGATATTATATATGAGTGTGTGTATCACATGCATATATAAAGCTCCATATACTTTAGTACTATAAATATATCCTATATACTGTATATATAATATAATGTACTGTATATGTAGCATATAGTACAGTACATATAGTAGATAAGGTATTACATATATACTGCATATAGAGTATCCTATATATAGTATATTGTGTATATATGAAGGATATAAGTGTATGGAGTATGTAATATATGTAATATAACAGCATATATAGTACATTATATCGTAGTAAAATAGTACATGTAGTATATGCTATTATATCTTTATTAATGTATGCTATAATATATAATATATAAGTAAAACACACACACACACATATATATATATATATATATATATATATATATATATATATAAGCTAATGCAATAGAAGCCCTTAATTTGGAGAACAAGGTTGGATTTATATCCATCCATCCATACATTTTATGTATATAAATAGAAATAAGTTTGAAGACCTTTGAATTAGATTCTTTCTAAGGTCTCCATTCAGTTCTGAATCTATGAAGGTATTTTGGGGAGGCAGGAGTCCAGATCTATGATGTCACCAAGATAGGGATATGCAAATGAGTAAGAACGCTCTCCCTATTCATTCAAGATGTGCAACTCTTCTGTGATTTATCGTCTCCTAGAGAGTTGTTTGAGGCTCTAAAACACCAACTGAGAAACCAGGGTCACGCAGGAAGTACGTGTCAGGCGTAACCAGCACATGAGCTCGCTCCATGTCAGAGTGCTTCTCCCGATCCTAGTTATGGCATCTAAATCTTTCTAACGGATAGACTTTAATCCATGGGCAATCTTGTATACTACACTCACACACACACACACACACACACACACACACACACACTTAATTCCTATTTATTTTCTGTTCCCCACCTCTTTTAAAAAAAGTTTTTCATATCTCCTTCTTCTTGGGTGGACAAATATGGGTGGAAGATATCATATGCACTATCAAATACAGCTTATATATTTGTTGGTTTTGCTTAACTGTTTTTTTTTTCCTTTTTTAGGTGGATGATTCAGAGTGGGGGTACATTGGGGAATAAATGTGAAAAAAACAAAGGGCATACATACTTTTTTTTTAAAAATTAACTATTTTCTAATGAAGGGGGAACAGGGAGTGAAGTATGACCTATTCTTTGTGTGGAGCAACCTGCTCTTTGTCTTAAAGCCAAGGGTCTGAAATCCACATTATTTGTCAGAAGGAAGAGATAGGACACTGCAGCAACCTTGAAGGGGAGGCAAAGAAGAAATAGCATTTTCTCAATATAAGCCTCAGTGATAACACCCAAATGTGAAACTTTATGAATGCTCTTGGAGAGATTCTATTTTTTGATAACTCAGAAATTGCATTTTTGGCAGGGATGTTTCAGGGAAAGAACACTGGGGCTTTGATTTGGTCCTCTGTTTTTATCTGCAACTTTAATCTGTAGACGGGGTAAGGTTTTCTTTGACATTTGTAGTAGCATTTCTGAGATTGATGCTGCCGCCTATTATTATACAGAAGAACATTTGATACTAAAGGTTCCCGGAGCTCCCATCAGCTTTCTATAGGAGGTATGCTCTCCTGACATTTAATGTCCCTTAAGCCTGATATGGTCTGATAACTTCAACATGCCAGGTGCTTTGGGGAGAAATAAAGGAGCTAAGGTATCACTGATTCTTCACAGGGACTGTCGCCACCTACATCACAAGTCACCCATCACCTTTTCCCCTCACTGGGTACAAATTAAAGGGTAGAAAAAGTACGTGTGCTCTTTGGCAGCTAAGCAGACAGAGGGAGCATGCCAAGAAGAGAACCAGATAAGGGAAAAAGTCATCCCTCTCCTTATGGAGACTACCAGGGCCCACAGGGGGACACAACCAAAGTACTTAGTGTCTGTCACCTTGTTGAGAGGTTTAGCTTATCTTTCTGAAGCTAACCTTCCAGGGAGTCCAGTTAAAAGGAAATGTTCTCCCATACCTCAGAAATCAATTTCTCGGAATCAGTCCCCAGCTTGGCTACTAGTCTGTTAGTTTCTATGAGGAAAGAGTTTTTTATGTTGCCAGGGAAGAATGAGTGTGCATTGGGTGAAATAACTGTAAAACCCTTTGCTTTTATTTGAGATTTGTGTGAAATCTGATAGAATCATTGGGCAGTAAGGGACATTGAGACATCATTTGGTTCTGTCTCCAGGCAGAACCACTGATTTCACTGAAGGCCTTTTAGGAAATTTTGCTATCTTTGTTTCCATAACCTTAAATGACAAAGGATTATGGAAGTCAAATTCTATGCTTGGTATCATACTGTATAATAACAATAATGATTCTTTTCTCTATTATTCCCATTCACCCACTCTCCATTACAGACATACTGACCTTCTGGTTTTCCCCTATATATGACATTTCATCTCTTACCTCCAGGCCCTTGAATAAATAGTCCTCCATGTCTAGAATGCACTCCTCCTTACATCCTCCTTCCATAGTGTACATCTTTCTTCAAGACAGCTCACGAACTGCCTCTAGAAATGATTTTGTATTTATTACTTTGCTTATGCTTATACGTTTGACTTACTTGTATACATGTCATGCTTCCCCAGGAGAATGTAAGCTCCATGAGGACAAGTACTTGGTGTTTTGTTTTTTCTTTTCCTTATATATGCCTAGCAAGCAATATAATAGGAGCTTAATAAATATTTCTTAAATTTGATTGAATACTCTGAATTCATATTCATATACTGCTCAATTTACTCATTTTATCCGAAGAGAAACATGCAGTTGGGAGAGTTCAAGTGACTTGCTTATTGTCATGCTGTAAATACCTGAGTAGGAATCTGGATGCATATTTCTCTCTCCAAATTCAGTGGCTTCCTATCTGTTACTTTCCTAGCTCTCACTTAGTATATCAATAATACTTACCCTATATGTGCTCAATAAATACAGATTAAGTCTAGGAAAGAATACAATGACCTTTAAATGATGATGATACACTTGGTTAGTATCAAATATTGCTCTGTGCCTCTATGTATTGCAGTAAAAAAAATCATGTTTAATTTGGGTTGGAGGACATGAGTTCAAATTTTGCCTCTGATATTTACTAGCAATGGGCAGGCAAATGACATATTCTTTCTGAATCTGTTTCCTCCTGAACAAAATGAAGGGTTCAATCTAGATAACTTTGGAGGTTTCTTCCAGCTTTAAACCTGTGATCCAAATTGGTGATTGTATCAGAATACTGTAATGCAGTCCATTGCTCTCAAAGGACATTTTGTAGTCATCTCAGAAAACTATTCAGTTTTAATATAAATGCAAGTTTCCAAACCATGGTCCAGGGAGCACCTGGATACACCTATATGCTTTCAGGGGGTCTGTGAGGTCAAAACTATTTTCTTAATAATACCAAGGCTTTTTAATGTCTAATGTTGTAAATTCTAATGGATATGACCCACATTGGTAAAAGCTCTTTGGGGTCCTCATTAATTTTTAAAAGTGTAAAAGAGTCCTGAGGGTCTTCCCCTCCCAGACTGATATTTTGTGATGGTAAATTAGGCCATCTTTTGTCTTAATTCTTATTTAGTCCTTAGTCACTAAATAGGCATTGCCTTAGACAAACTGAGGACTGGAAGAGACCTTCATTTTAAAAAGCCAATATTGCTCACTGGGCCATCATGGGCCATCGTGGGCCATCACCAGTCATCTTGACTTTTGTCTTGCCACTGGACTTCAATGACTCTGGAAGAGATAGTGAGGCTAATGATTTTGTGCAGCAGATCTGCTTCATTTAAATCCAATACCTGCACAAGCCAGAATATCACCCTGTGATGTCATTGGTCCTCTTTGAGAATGAAGGAGTTAAAACATCATCAACAATACATAGCAACAACAAATGAAGTGATAGCATATGAACATTTCAATGTCAAGCTCTTGTTGTCATAAAGGAAAGTATCTTTATCTGATATTCACCAGTCAAATGAAAAGCAACCTGAGAAATTTAGAAATTCAAGGGAGGGAGAAGGCATAACAGACTTGTTGAACCCTAGGACAGGAAACTGCCTCAATGTTATCAGACCTTCACCAAATAACTTTGTGTTAGAGTTTATTTAATAGTGCCATAGTGACCTCAAAGAACTGATGCAGAATTATGAGGGTATCTCAATTGTTCCCTAGAAATAACTCATCCATTGAGAAAATTTGGTTCAGCTTATTTATTGCCAATGATTTGATATCATTCTTTATTGTCTAATTCCCATTGTTGATTTTGTTGTTTTTCAATAGATTCAGTCATGGCCAACTCCTCCTGACTCCAGCTGGGGTTTTCTAGGTAAAGATAGTAGAATGATTTTCCATTCTTCCTCCAGCTCATTTTACAGATGAGGTGACCGAGGTTAAGTGACTTGCCCAGGGTCATAAAGCTATTAAGTTTCTGAAACAGTATTTGAACTCATAAAGATGAGCATTTTTTTTGTCTTTTTGGAAGGGAGAAGGCAGGGCAATGGGGGTGAAGTGACTTGTCCAAGGTCACACACTTAGTAAGTGTTAAGTGTCTGAGGCTGGATTTGAACTCAGGTCCTCCTGACTCCAAGATAGGTACTCTATTTACTGTGCCACCCAGCTGCCTCAAGAAGAGTCTTTTTGACTCTAGGACTGGTACTCTATTCACTGTGCCACCTAGCTGCCAAGTTCCCATTATTAATATTTCCTTTTACATCCTGATTTCACAGAATGTTAGAAATGGGAGGAAATTCAGAGATCATTATTCCAATACTGTCATTTTGCAGGGGAAGAAACAGAGGTTTAGAGAGAAATTCCTTTGTTACACAACTGTTACTATCAGATCCAAGGCTTAGTACTCAGGCTTCCTGAGTCCCAATGTTCATTCTCTATATCATGTTTCCTCCTTGGTTCCTTGTAGGCTTGAGGAGGAAAGGAAAAACAGAGAATATAATAAACAGTTCTCAAATTTGCTAATGCAGGTTTCTTAAATCTTGAAGTTTTGTAGCCTCCTTTAATTGTATTTTTCCAGCCAAGGTTTCTCCTACTCTCCTATCTGGAAGAGATTCTCTCTGGACATTATAGTTTTTCCTTACTATTGACCTTTGATTTTTCTCCCTGCCACTTCTAGTTCCCATCTTGACTTGTATTTAATGAACATTTGTGTCTTCCTCTCACTAAAGGTAACTAGGTAGGGCAGAGTGCTGTGCCTGGAATCAGGAAGAGCTGAGTTCAAATCTGGCCTCAAACATTCACTACTGTGTGACCCTGAATGATTCACTTAATCACTATCTACCTCAGTTTCCTTAGCTGTAAAATGGGGAAAATTAATAGCATATACCTCAAAGAGTTGTGCAGATCAAAAGAGATAATATTTGTAAAATGGCAAATGTTAGGCACTTAATAAAAGCTTGTTTCCTTCATTAGTCCTCACTTTTCTTATCTCTAAAACTGAGGGGCCTGAACTAGGTGACCTCTAACATCTCTTTCAGCACTGTGGTAGGTGATAACGTGATTATCTGCCAAGATCCTCTGAAGTATGGGCTGGGCTAGTTCATTTCCTTAGAAGGTATTGAAATTGTCTTTGAGCCTTGATTGGTTCAATAGACTAGGGTTCCAGTAATTGACATGCCACCAAACCATGAAGGGCTCCAGACAATTCCTAAGGTTTTGGATGATAAACTGGCAGAGTGATGGAAATTATAATCTGAGCTATCCTTAATCAACTTGATGTTGTTGTTGAATATCTTTCCCTTGCTATAGAGTAGGTTCATAGATTTAAAAGGACTTTAAATGCCACCTAGGACAACCTACATTTTATAAAGGAGGAAACTGAAGCTCAGAGAAGTTAAGTGACTTGCTCAAGAGCATATAGGCAAATACTCTATAATTCCCTTCTTCTTCACTCTTCTCTTCTCCCTGTTGTGTCCTGTGTTCTCCTTTCTTCTCAGGTTTTCCAGTCTAGTAAAGTCTAGAAAGTGCCATAAGTCATCACATGGGAAGCATCCAGGGTACCGGTACACAAATAAGCAATTCGGCATCAGAATTATCAGTAGCAACATCCATATATTTGTTCAGGTTACACAACATGGTAGAAAGAACACTGAAGGGATAGTCAGGGGACTGGGCTAGAATCCTGGCTTTCCTACTTATTGATGACCACATTGGGCCCCAGTTTCTTTATCTTATAAAATAAAGAATTTGGTCTAAGTGATTTTTGAAGATCCCTTTCAGAATCCCATGATTCTGAATGTGGTTTGTCTGATCATTTTGAAATGGAAAAATGCTAATTGAAGCATCCTGATGGTTAGCAGAGATGGGAGGCAATAGTCCAATGGCAAATAGGCCACTACTGAGTTAGAAAATTGAGGCGTCACAAAGAAAACTTATGTACAAATGCTGTTTCTGTTGTGTCTGAATTATGTGGAATTCAGGAAAGTGTTAAGACATTTTCATTTGGTTCCTTTTTTTTTTTTTGTAAGAATTGTATGGATCATTGCCTTGGCTCTCCATTGCTCTTTCCTTGTGGAGACCTGGTGACAGGCTGTAAATGGATAGAAACAGCAAGAGTGGGAGGGAAAGTGGTAGAAAGAAATATGAGGAAGGAAATTACTGAAAGAAAGCAGTCACTAGTTCTGTCACCATCCCCACACCTGACATATACTTTCTCACTCTAGGACATGTAGTTAAATGGAACTAGGTGAAATGGCATTCCTGTTCTTTTCAAAGTAACCAATTCTCTCCTCCCCTTCCCTCCCTCCCTCCCCTCTCCTTCCCTTCCCTCTCCTCCCCCCACTCCCCTCCTGCCCTCTCTCCTCTCCTCTCCTCCCTTTTCCTGTACAGTCTTGTCCTGTCCTGTCCTGTCCTCTCCTCTCCCCTCCTCTCCTTCTCTTCTTTTTTCCCCTCCCCTCTCCTCCCTGTCATTAATAATAAAACATCAAAGATGTCAAATGACTTCTCTAATGTCATAGTTGGTAAGTGACCCAGGGATGATTTGACTCTAGGTCCTCAGATTCCAAATTCAGGGCTTATTCTACTTTTCCATGCTGCCATCACCTAGGCAGAAGAATGTAACCATACTACTTCCCTTTGTTCCCTCCCTTCAAAGCCTGTCTGCTTTCGTATTTCACCTGTCAGTCTAGAGATGAGATAATGGTAGGCTTCTTGGGGAAAGAAGACTTGGGACAATTTTCTACTCTTTATTCCTATAAAGTTGAGGAAGCCCAGGGGGAAATCAGGTTGGGAAAGGAGAGAGCTGCATTCACTTTGACACTCTTTGGATCAGTTAACATCCCCCTAAACTAGTCAAGACGAATACAGGAAAAGCATTCCAAGTGATCAGAGTAGATTTCATTTTCTATGCTCACTAGGGGGTCCACTCCGTCACTGTGCAGGAATTGAATTCCTATGCATCAAAACATTTTTTCTGAGCCCTTCCTTGAGATAGAGCAGCATGTTGAAGTGGACAGAACATGGGGCTTAGAGTAAGGAAGAGAAGGGTTTGAATCTTCCCTTTAATACGTATGCACCCAGTGGGATTCTGGTCAAGTCCCTTAACTTGTGTGGGCCTCAGGTAAAGCTTTAGAATTCATCTAAATCACAGATGGGTAGCAATCTGTATTGGTGCAGAGAACTGCAGCATGTGGAGTGATATGTGCTGATCAGGTCACAGATACTTTACGAATCCTGTGTCTAGTGGAGATATTTTTGCCAGTCCTCACATACCTGAGATTGGGATACACAGGTTAAGTTTTCATATTCTGAATATTATACTGGGTGGGTCTCTGGGACTGCCCTAGCAGATAATTGGGATTTTTTTCTGAGTAACCTATGTGGGGTGACCTGTGCTTTGTTTGCCTTTCTAACAGGTGAAACCAAGGAAAGGAAGGTCTGCTGCGTAACCTGGAATCCTAGGAACCTGCCCAGCAATCTTTGTGTTGGTTCCCTTACTTTATGCCCTCACCATGGGGATTCCTAGATATAATAGCACTTCACTTTTAAGGTGGTAGATAGGCTGACTGGCAAAGAATTTGCCTCTAGAGAGGATGTACTGCCCTTCCCATTCCTTTGTCTGCTTTAGGGATCTTTGATTTAGAGCACAGAGCTGCTACAGTTCATTACTGCACGTTTTCAAGTCTAGCTTGACTGTATCAGTGGGTTACCCCCTAAAGTGCTATACACATTGTGCTAATAGCTAAGGATATTACAGACAGGAGGAGTGCATAGTGCCTTTGGAGCCCAACTATTCTCAGTCTTAAGTGATCTCTCAAACAGTAAGGCAGAACTCAAGTTTTTCTTCACAGAAACAGAGGCTCCTCCTCCTGTCTAGGAAGGAGGCAAGGGACACAGAAGAGTTGGGGATGGGGGATAAAATAGGGGGACTAAGGTTCATGTCCCAGCTCTGATGATTGCTACCTGAGTTGGCAAGGGTGTTTGATGTGACCTCTCTAAGATACTGTCAGTACTGACCTCACCAGGTTGTTGTGAGGCTCAAGTAATTCACTTTAAAGCCTTTCCTGATTTCTCTCAACTGTGGGAGCCTTTGTTGAGTCTGAATTTCCTCACAGATAGAATGGGGCAATTAGGAGTTCAGTGGGTAGAGTTGGAGTCAGGAAGATGTGGGTTTGATTTCTGCCTCAGCTGTCTAGATATTTGACCTTGGGCAAGCAATTTAATCTCTCTCAGCCTCAGTTTCCTCATCTGTGAAATGGTGTATAGTAATAGCACCCCACTCATGCAGCTATTGTGAACATCAAATGAGATAACACTTGTAAGAAGTACTTAGTGCAAGGTCTGACACATAGTAGGTACTATATAAATGCTTTTTCTTTTCCTCTATCTATGTATATACTTATATATGCACTAGCTGGCTGTCTCCCTCCCTTCTTCCTCAGCATGTTAGCTCATTGAGGGCAGATATTATTTCTTTGTATTCCTAGCAAATAGCCCTTTGTTCGACACAGTGGTGTTTAACAAATGCTCATTGGTTGGTTGGTTGATTGATATGTGAAGCTCTTCAAAAACATAAAAGCATCAAATGCCAGTTATTGACTGGGGATGTTGGAGTCAGGTCATCTGTGATCATTCCCAAGTGGTGCTTGATGCCCAAGTCACGGTTTGGCCACCTCTGTGCTAGACTGACAACACAGAGGGCTTTTATAAGAAAGAGCTTCTGACATTCACTATTTGTTAGGCCTCTGAAACCGGGAAAATCCATTCGAACCAGACAGATAAGTGGGAACAAGGCACTGTATCGGTGGATTAAACAGCTACAAGAGAAGCCGCATGGTCCGGTGGCTAAAGTAGAAAGGCAGGAGTCAGGAGATCAGGAGTCCTGGTCCTGCCTCAGCCATTGACTTCTTCTGCTACTTGGTGTGATACCTCTCTGTATTCTGGTGTCATCAGCCAGGAAATAGCTGTGCCCCTTTTGGCAGGCTGATGAGACTCCCGGGACTATGTGTCCCCCCTTCTTCCTCCCCAAGGAAGCATCATGGGAAAGTGCCAGGATCCCCATGCTCTAGGCCTCATTCTGCCTATGTGCCTCTCTGAACAAGTCACAAAAACACTGGATTTGAAGTGTGAGAGCCTGGGTTTTAATCTTGGACCTCTTATTCTGTGTGACATAAGGCCTCAGGTGGATTGGGACTTCTCTAAATTCTTTCTGCCTCCATATTCTTTGATCTTACAAGTCATTTAATTACTTAGTCCCTCAGTTTTTCCATCCCTAAAAGGAGACCAGTATTTGCCCCATTCTTTTAGATACATATATATATATATATACATACATATATACACATATAAACACATGTGGATATATACATGCATACAAAGCGTGAGGATAAATGTGATCATTTATAATGAGTCTCTCTAGGTTCTTGGGAGAACAACAACAGCAATACTTTAACATTTGCTAAATACTTTATAAATATTATCAAAGTAAGATATTTGCAAAGCATTTCATGAACATTATCAAAATAAGCTAATATTTATGAAGCACTTTACAAATATTACCAAAATAAGAACCTAACCACCTTGGGAGGTAAGTTCTGTTATCATTTCCATTTTATCAAAGAGGAAACTGAGACAGGCAGATGTTAAATGCCTTGCCTAGTCAGAATTGAATAGCTAGTAAGTGTTTGAGCCTGGATTTGTGAGGATCTCAGGTTTTCCTGACTTCAAGTATGGTCATTCACCCACCGAACCCCCTATCTGTCCATATACATAGAAGCAGTGAGGTACAGTAGAAATGAGCATGGAATTTTAATTAGAGGATCTAGCTTTTCATCTTGGATTCATTCCTTATGAAACCTTTATCAAATCACAATCTTTGTGGGTCTCAGTTTACCCCTCTGAGGAATGATAATATTGGACTAGATGGAATCTAAGATCCCTTCCAGTTCTACATCTATGGCCTTGTATGTTTATTGATGGTTCTTTTTCATCCCTTCTGTGATCTCTAAGGCTATTTTTCACTTTCAAATTAATGATCCCATTATCTCATGTCCCAAAGGTAGCAGTAAATAATAAAATAATATTATCTTCAGGAAATCCCAATCAATACATTTAGCTTTAACTTGATCTACTCTGTGCCTAGCACTGTGTTAAGTTCTTTATAGAGCTGAGATGAACATTTAGTGCAGAAAATTTAACTTTCTTTTTCACGGACAGGGAAAGCCATAAATGCTCCAGGAGTCAGTTGGGTACAGTGCCAACTAGCACACTGCTTATTGGGAGATGTGACAATGGTAACCCTGAGCCAAATGAAATTCTGATTTTTAAATTTGAAATTATTATAAATCATAATAATTGGAGATAAGGTTGACTTACCTGGCAACCATGCCCTTTCCTTGCCAAGAGCTGAATTGCTTTTCACAGCAGACTTTTTAGTGCTTTGTCCAATCTCATCTTAAAAGTCCTGACTGACAGAATTTTCAGAGTTCCTCTTGGGAGTCTATTCCATCATCCAATAGCCCTTTCTATCAAAGAATATTCCCTGTAGTCTCCATGCCTCATTCTTTTATTTCCTTCTATTACTCTTCTTCTTTAAGGCTAAATGATTCCCCTTCTATCTTGGTGTTTATGCCTTTCAAGCTCTTGACTTGCTTCTCCTAGGAATCACTTAGCTGAGCTCTATTCATTTAGCCGCTTTATTCTCTCCTCATTTACCCCTTTCGCTATGCTCAATTATAAGTATCTCTTTTCTTCATAATACTCATAGAATTTGATGACCTATTTTTAAAACTGAAATTTTTTAAATTGAAAGTAAAATTTTTAAAACTAATTGAAATGCTGCTTTCCAAGGGAACATTCCCCGCAATATGGACCCTTCTAGTCCTATTCTTTTTCTGCTACTCAACTCTGATGGATTCTCTTATCCTTTTCTCCAGTGATATGCTATTATGATGTTCCACAGGTGAATGTGGATTCTCAAAGGTAATGTTAGTTATACCTAAATTCTGGAAAGTTTCCTCAAGCTGGAGGGCTTTAAATATGAACCCAGTGATTATGTACTGCATGACTTTTGCTATGGATAGTGTTTTTCATTTCTATGAACTCTATAAAGAGTGAAGTTTGGAGAGGCTAATGATTAGAATGTTGACCATCAAGTGATTTATACTTTTTGGCCATGCAAGCACCGAAAATAGTCTTCTAAGGGGCAAGGGGTTGTGATTTGTATTCGTAGAGGGAGTAATTACACCAGTTAAAGCATTTTGCAAATCCCTATCTGAAGGGCTTGGTTCAGTTAGACCAAGATATTTTAATAGATACTCCTTTTGTCTCCTTGTATCCAGTCTCTTTATCTTGTAATCCTTTCTATATACTGATTTCTTCATGCAGATTTCTGATTAAAAAAACAAAAGTAAACTGAACTAAACAACATCATCAACAACAACAAATAAACCCTTCACTTGTTTTCCATTATTAAGTAAAAACATTTTTATTTGACTTCCAGGTTCTTCCATAATCTAGTCCCAAACTTTCCAATCTCATCTCCCACAATACAAATTGTCTGGATCAATGATATCATTGACATCCTGGACTTTTATTCAGGAAAGCATCATCATCATCATCATCATCATCATCATCGTTAGCATTTTATAAACATGAGTTCATATCTTGCCTCAGATACTTATTAACAGTATCATCTTCTGAAAATCACTTATCTTCTCTCAATTTCAATTTTTCTTTAAAATGGGAATGATAATAGCACCTACCTCACAGAGTTATTGTGAGGATTGAATGATTTGTCTAGGGTCATATAGGCAGCAAGTAATAGAGGCAGGACTCAAACCTAGGCTTTGAAAATACAAATCTAACACACTCCCTAAAATTCCAAGGTACTTAAAAAAATTAGCTAAATTGAATTGAATCTAATGGAATGATTAGCAGTCCCTGGAGGATTAATTCAAATGTAGATAATCCAAGTGACCTAAGGCTAGGAAGGTGGTTAATTGCTTTGTGGAGTAGTGTAATTTAGTAGTGGTGTTAGTGTGATTGTATAATGATGAGAGGAAAAGTGAGAAAAATTGATTTGGATTTCTCAGGATTTGGGAAATTGGAGTATGCCCTGAGATTATGCTAGCACAATGCTTATCTTCTAGAATAGTCTTGGCCAGTCTGGTTTTGAGATGGAGTGCCAGAATGAACTGTCCTTAATATCCTTGGTCATTTGATTTACTTCCTTGAGTTCTGCCAGTCGCTGTTAATTTTTAATATCTAACCCCACTTCCCCCACCTCAAACCTTAGCAGTAGCATATTGAGACCAACTCGACAGTTTTTTTAATCCCAGCTTCTCAATTTTTAAAACTAACCTTCTCCCTAAAATCTGACATATGGAGAAAAAAGTGGACATGCTCCTGGAAATTTTACTAGGTTAATTTATTTAGTGATGCAATTAAAATACACTCTCAAGTTTTGGTCATTGTATACTGCCAATTCATCTATCTGTCTATTGTTGACAAGATATGTAGGCACCATAGGACCATGCACCCTTTCATTGACTGGTTGATTTACTAACTGACAAAAATTGATGTTTATTTCTGAATAAGCTCTTTTTACTTCCTCATCAGCAGCAGGATCTATTTCACTAAACCTGCTACTATTATGATAAATGTTTTTTTTTAATGCTCATTCTTAGTTTTGTCTATCAGTGACAACTGATAATAGTCAGTTAACCCAGGCCAAGAAAATCTGCTTATGTTCATAAGCCACCAAAATATGAGTAGCCACAAACACTCCCTTTAGGAATTCCAAACATCTGAGACATTTTCCAAGGGGATAGAGGAGTTGCTGATCAATGGAGGCAGCCAAAGTAGTGATACTTTCTGGAATTACCTGGTTTGACTATCGACATTGAGTCAATGTAATGGATAATTGTCAATCATCAATTAAGAAATATTTATTAAGTGCCTACTCTATGTTAGGCCCTGGTCTCCAATGGTAGAGGGCATTTCCTCACCTGTCAGTTCTTTATACCAATGAAATCACAGGTTTAATTCCTAAACTTCTCCTTATATGCCAGGTACTGTGCTGAGGATAGAGATACAAAAGGGAGGCAGTCAAAACCTCATTTCACTTTATGTTGTGTTGAATGCAGTCCTAACTAAATAGGAATAACCTTGCCAAGTAACTGTCAATCCTGTTTTGTAATGATTGCTAATACATCATTACTAGGGTGGTTGTCAGGGGTCAAAATGTACTCTGGCTTTTCTTTTTCTGTATCCTGGTTTATTCAGATATCTTTGCATGTGTGTTGAAATTGAAGCTCCATGCTAAATTCTCATTTCAGTATTCTTATCTGAGAATACAGACATTCTGCTAGGTAGTAAGCAGGACATATAGATAAGCTACCTACTTACCAAGGTTTCTGTTATCCAAAATATCTTGACAATTTTCTCTAGCCCACTGAACAGTTATGATATAAGTGACAGAAAACAGTCATACTTCATGGTTTTGCTTTGTAGAATATAAGATCCTTCACGTAGGAATGGTCTTATGCTTATGGTAGTATCTCTAGTGCCAAACATAGTGCTTTAATAATTATTCAAAACTTCGTAAATATTTATTAATTGGTTGAAATTCTCAAATATTAATAATTTAAGCTTGAACCATTAGGTATTTCAGTCAGTGATGGCATCAGTCAATCAACCAAGCAAAGGCTAGGGTTTCTATTCTTGCACTTAATAAATGCTTGTTGATTGATCGATTGATTTTGTGAATATGGAATCAAAAACCATTCTGAAGTTTTATTGCATGCTTTCTACTGTGCCTCCTCAGAAGGTGACTGCAATCAAAATCATTTTGGGCTTACTTTAGGGAGTTCACAGTGAGCTTGAAGTCAGGGATTTTATTTCTCCAACTAGCATCACAGTCAATGTTGTGTCTTCTACTTCTCCAAATCAAAGAGCAAAAATAGAAACAAAAGTGGCTAGGTTTTTGGGAAGTTTTGTCCCAAATAAAAGCATATGTAGTTTAAGCCATCAGGATAGATAATAGTCAATAAACATTTATTAAGTGCCTACTATATACCAGGTACTATTCTATGCATTAAGGATACTGATATGAAAAGGAAAAAACAGTCTCTTTCCTCAAGAAGCTTACAGTCTAATGGGGGAAGAAAACACACACACACACACACACACACACACACACACAGCTAGAAAGGGGAGGGGAAGGGGGTAGAGAAGATACCCAGTGTGGGACATGGTGAAGAAGCCAAAGAAATGTAAAATGAATGAAGTCAGGCAGGAAATGAGATATCTCTTCTGTCTCCCCTAAAAGAAAGGTTATAGAGTTCATGAATCCACTTTCCAATTAGAGGGGAAGAGGGCACTGAGAGGTATGAGTACTAAGGCTGACTGGATTTTGTAAGATGATGAGATTTCTCAATGATAAGTTTAGTGGGGACATGATGGAGAAGTCAAAGAAGTAAAAAATGAGTGCACCTGGAGAAATCAAAGGATGTCCTCAGATGGAAGACTGTCCCTTTTATTGCTAGTTCTCTTCCCAGGCCTAGAATGTACTTTCTTCTGCCCTTGACCTTTGAGAATTTGGGGATCATAGAATCACAGCTTTAGAGATAGAGTAACCTTCGAGTCTATAGAGTTCAATTTCCTCATTTTACAGATGAGGAAACTGTGATTCAAAAGTTAAATGATTTGTGCAGGGTCATATAGTTAATAAGTACCTGAGACAAGATTCCTTCAGAGCTCAGCTCAAATAACACTTCCTATATAAAACCTTTCCTGAACTCCCTAAACTGTTAATGTCTTCTTACCCCAAAGTATCTTTTATTTACATTTCACATATTTTGTACCTATGCATGTGTGTACATACATGTTGTCTTCTTCAGAAGGAAGAAATTTCCATGAGGGAAATTTGTCTTTGTATGTATGCCCAGCATCTAGTTCACTGCTTGGCACACAGTAGGTGTTTAATAAATGCTTGTTGATAGTTCTACTATCTGAGGGGTTAGATTAGAGCATTAAAACCTCACCTAGTTCCATGTTCCTATTGAACCCACCTTACCTTTTCTAGCCTTCATCATCAGCAAGGTCTCCCACTGCATCCAGGGTCATCTTGAGTCATCCTGATCTACATCTTGCCACTGGACCCACATGACTTCAGAGGAGAAATTGAGGCTGGTGACCTTGCATAGTCCTCCCTCACTTAAACCCTATTTACTTGCAAGTCATGGCATCATCTTCCTGATGTTATGGTCCTCTTCTAGAACAAAGGACAAATAACAATGACAATCAGCATATTGTCATCAAGAGCTTGAGAGACCATAGGGTTGCGATGGAAAATGAGTGATATACGTTGCCCAGGTTCAGAGAACTTCACTCTCAAGCCACTGGGGCAGAGTTCTAAGGGGAAGCATCTCTGCAATTCAAATGGTAAACAATTAGGAGTGTCACAAAGTGATCTCAGAGATAATATATATTATAAAGTAATTAGAAAAACCTGCCTGATAGCTGTGAGCATAGTAGTATGGAAGAAGAATCAGTAAGTAATGTGAAGATGTAAGATTAGTGAATGAAGGAGTCAGTATGGGTAAATTTGAAGATATGCCTTTGGCAATGCATTAAAATAAAGGGAAGGAGATACCCAAGAGTGAGTCTAAGGACAGTTGAAAGCTTGAGCAGGTGTGGTAAGTTTTGGAAGTGGTCTGAGAGGGAGAGTATAATGAGAATAGAAACTATAGGTGGTGGAGGGACTATGTCCTGGTTATTAAATACTCTTCAGCCATTCCTCAAGACCAAGGACTGTCTTTTATTTTTGTTTTTTCTTAGTGTTTAGCACAGTGGCTAGCACATAGAAGTCCCTTAGTAAATATTTATTAACTGATTGATATATCAGTATGCAATAAGCAGTGATCAAATGCTCTAAGACTGGGGTCTATTCAGTATAGCATTTCTGAATTATGGGCATCTAAGGTGTTTCTGTTTTCTGTTTCAACATGGTAGTACTAATTGCTGTGGCTACAAATGCAAGCAAAGTGAAAATTAGTACTTATTTTCAATGAGCTTACATTCTACTAGAAGCAAGACAACGTGCAAAAAGAACTAAAAAGTAAGGCAGTGGGGAAGGTGGCAAAGTCCAGTGAGTAGAATGAAGGATGGTTATTGTGGAACTTTCCTTAAAAATGGCAGTTCCAGGAACAACTCACCAATGGGAGAAGGTGGAGTTTATTAAAAGGTAGAAGTCTAAACAAACAAATAAAGCACTTTTGTTACTACCAAAGTAAATTTCAAAGATACACATGTGGAGATGAGAGTGCTGGTAGGAAAAAGGAAAATTTTAAAAAGTGGTAAGCAGGATCAGGAGAATAATTTATACAGTAATAAAGACATTAAAAAAAGAACTAAATTTGAAAGATTTAAGAACTCTGAACAATGCAATAACCACTCACAGATAGAGAGGATGAATGATGAAGAATTATGGTACCCCTCTCCTGATGGATGCTATATTCATGGCACAGAATGAGGCATACATTTTTGGATATGGCCAAACCATTGGTTTATTGTACTTGACTATCTCTATTTGCTACAAAGTTTTTTTTTTCTCCCCAAAAACTTTGGGGGGAAAAATTTGAGGGTGGGAGGCAGAAATTAGCAAAAATGAGAAGGAGAAAATGGAGAAGAAAGAGACCAACAACTAGAAGAAGAACATGAACAAGAATAACAAAAAGAACAAGCAGAAGAAGAAGGAAGGGGGAGAGGGAGGAGAAAGAAGATAATGGAGAAGAATTAAAACACAGAAGAAAATAGGAGGAAGTGTAGAAGGAAGCACAGGTAAGCAGTACAGCTATCAGACATTACAAATGGACAATAACTCTAGTCCAGAACTGAACAGAATTCCAAACTTTTCCCGGAAACATAGGCCCATCCTTTAAAACATGAATATTATACAAATATTGTTATATACCTGTACGTCATAGAACACTAAAAATCTTCAAGGAATAAAAAATGAATATTACACAGAGCACAGTACAGAGGAGCATGAAGAAGGTGTGTAGGCTACAGAATGTCTCAAATAAACAACTTCAAAAAGAGTAGGGAAAAAGAATGCCATTAGGGAAATACATGATTGAAAAAGGAGATGGAGATGGTCACATGGTAAGGGCAAATTATAACAGTACTATAAAGTACAACTTTGGTATCTCTGATTTCAGGAGAAATTGAGGAAAGCCTTAAGCATATTGGAACTCTGTGGAAAAAATGGGGATAATATGGACAAGAGTTTCACTGGATGAGCAGGGATACATGAGACACCAATTTCCTTATTGGAAAGAATATCAAAATTGATGAGGTCACATGTCTTTTTGATTATCTAAACATTTCTATCAAGCAGAGTGACTTTCAGCCTGGGGAGGATAGAACCCAAATGGCTAACATGGAGTTACATGTAGAACCTAAGACATGTGAGGTGGTAGTGAGAGATTACATAGCTCCATTCAGTGCATTCAATCCACCAGGCCTTGACAAAACAGCTGGCAGCAATTATAGCTGTGTCACTGTGATCTTTGAAAAATCATGCAGAATCAGAGAGTTTTTATACTAGGGTAGGACAAATGTTCCAGCTGGGAAAAAAAAGAATAAAATAGATTCTTCTCATGAAAGGCAATTGCATTTGACTGGTAAAATGAATTATAAAAGGAGTTGTTTATGAACATTGGTGATCACTAAATGCTAGGATGTACCCATCATCAACATCTCTTGTCAGATTAACCTCATTTCTTTTTTTGGCAGTTACTAGGTTAATAGATCAGTGGTAGGAGGAGATAGGCATAGAATGCCTGGATTCTGACAAACTTTCTTAAAATATAATTGTGGACAAAACAAAGATGAGTGGGGTAAATAATAGGACGTTTATGTCTAGAAATTTAGTTGAATAGTTTCAAAGAGTAGTGATTATCTGGAGAGAATTCTGTAGTGAGGTGCCCCCTGAATTGGTCTACAACTCTGTTCTTTATGTATTTTAATCACTACCTTATATAAAGGAGTATTAAAATATATGCTTCTCAAATTTTCAGATAATGCAAAGCAAAGGGGGTAGATGTATTGGACAATAGAATCAGAATCCATATAGAACTTGAGAGTCTAGGACATTAATTGAATCTAATAAGGAAAAATATCAATATATTTTTAACATGTTTTCCTAAATTTAGGTTAAAAAAATTGCATGACTAGAGAACAGGGACTGTGTGGCTAAAGAATTGTGTGTGTGTGTGTGTTTGTGTGTGTGTTTAATAGGTGTTTCAGTGTACTTAGAGAGATCTATGTGGGTGAACAGTAAGACATTATAACTGAAAAAAGGCAATGCAATCTTAGACTTCATTATCAAAGGCACATGGTCTAGATTAGGGGTTCTTAACCTTTTTTGGGTGTGTATCATGGACTTCTTTGGCAGTCTGGTGAAGTCTATTTATCTCTTCTTAGAGTAACAGTTTAAATGCATTAAATAAAATATAAAGGATTACCAAAAAACCCTGAATATATTCAACTATGATTTTAAAACTATTTTAAATTATTCCAAACCCATGGACTCTAGGTAAAGAACCCCTGGTTTAGGAGGAGATAGTGTATTACATATCCAAAACCAGGTGTTTAATAGGGTCAGAAACTTCTGTAAATAGATCTGTTGAAGGAACTGGAAATATTTAAACTAGAGAAGAGAGATCTTGGAGAGTAGGTATATATATACCCATCTTCAGGACTGTCATATGGAAAAAGAATTAAACTTGAATTCTGTTTGGTTCAAGATGTTAGATTAAAATAAATAGTAGGGAATTTTGAAGTGGTAGAACTTAGGCTTAATATAGAATGAAAACTTCATAAAATTTAGAATTGTCCAAAAGTTAAATGTACTACCCCTAGAGGTAGTGAGTTCCCCATCATTGGAAATCTCCAAAGAGAATTTGGATGAGTCATGAAGATTACATATGAGAATTCTTTTGATATTTGAATTTAGGTAGATAACTAGAGGTTCCTTACAATTTTGAAATTTGTTGATTTCAGTTTATCCTGTATCATATCTCAAACCACAAGAATAACATTGTTTACATGTCAAAAAGATATACTTCAGTTACATATATAGTTATTTAGAGGAGTTATTTATTCTAAACAGAGATTCAGATATCTAGTACAACCATAAAAATCAGGGAGTTTGTTGACATCCTGAGGGGTTTTAAGTATGAATCCACTTGACAACAAAGCAATCAGTCAATTCAAGGGAAAAATCCTTCAACAACAGTCAAACTTATTTTTGAACATTTTGTAGCTACTGTCTGAAATTTCACATGCAAATCATGTTAGGCTCCAGAAATATCAAATCAGAGGATGAAAGGATAAACTATAATAACAACCTGGTTTCTAAGATCAACATTTCACTCATAGTCCAAAAGAATTGCTCTTTCTGTCATCAGGGTTTAAATTTAAGTGTTGAAGGAAGTAATTGTGATTGATTTGTAATTCCCAGTCCCAATACCATTTGAAGCCTTTCTGCAGATTATTTGCTGAAGGATGCATCTGAAGAGACCAGAGTTTAGCACTGAGGGGAGTCCATTACCCACTTTTTCTATTAGCTAAGATTGCTTTGCCACCCCTGCCCCTTTATTGTATGAAAGTCCACTTTAGCATCATAACTTCATGGCAGAGCACCCTAATTTTTCCAGTAGACCATGAATTCTCTTCTTAAACCCTGTTTGTTTTTTTAAAGATAACTTTTCACTTTTACTTTATGATTCTGTTCACAAAGCCTATAAAAATTTGGTCTGTAGGCAGTATTTCCCCCCAAATTAAATAATAAATAATGCCACATACATCCCTGCTTTAAATGACCCCTACAAGCTTTTTGCTAAAATTTTCCAGGCAGGGTGATGATGGGGTTCTTTAGAAAGAAGCTGTTCCCTGCCCTACATCTATGGGTAAGGAGTCATCCTATAGGGATCAAGTTAAAATAGTCAACTAAGAATTTTTAAAAGTGCCTTAAAAGTTATACAAGAAATGACTACATTTCTCCACCATTATTTGAAAAATGATGTTTTTTTTTTCTCTTAGGAGAAATCTTTTGTGTACTGAGGAGGCTTTGTGATATCTAGCAAACCATCTAGTTTTTCTTTCTTTTTTTTATAGCAAGGTTTTGTATATTGTATTTGCTTTTTTTTTTTTCTAAAATAGAATTGAAAAAATAGTTTTTTTCAAATCATTCCTCTCAGGGCAGCTAGGTGGTACAGAGAGTAGAGCACCGACCCTGGAGTCAGGAGGACCTGAGTTCAAATCTGGCCTCAGACACTTAACACAAAACTAGCCATGTGACCTTGGGCAAGTCACTTAATCCCAGTTGTCTTCCAAAAACAAAAACAAATCATTCCTCTCAGAAAACTTTGTCACACTTTCCACAAACCTTAGATTATTTTAAGTGTTGCCAATAAGTAGGGAATGTGGTTAAAGCTCTTTGTTTCTCGAGTCCTGGGAAGTGGCCTCAAAATCCTTTCTCTCTTTATGTAGCCTTCTTTGTAACTCAAACCTTTATTGTAAGGACTAGCTTTCTAGAGTCCATAGAGAGCTCAGATAGGAAAGAGGAATGAGACAGAAACCCCCTCCTTTCTAACAAGAGTGATTTCTTCTCAGGGGCCAGGTTCTTCTTTTACTGTTGGCTCCTTTCTCAGACCTGCCTTAGGAATGATTGTTAAAGTACCTTTGGCAATCACATTGTGTCAGTCAGTAAATGTCGTGGATCTTTCCTTTTCAGTAGAAAAAGAAGTGGTCACACTTATTTTTCAGGGGGTCATTGGGTATGAGTACCTTGCGAATAGAGGAATGCAGCTTCATTTCTGATTAATATCAACTACATGGAGGAACAAATCTTTCCATTCACTAGTAATTGATTAGAAACTGAAATTCTCTGGTAGATCTTCTCTAGACCTTTCCTGGATCATAGTATGATGAAAAAAAGATAGTCTAAGAGGCTTGGTTGTTGTTTGTTTTTGTACAAAGTTTCATTTTTTGTTTTCCAACAAATCTTGAGGATGGCAACCTTATGGGATGGTGGGGGTGGGGTGGGGTTTTTGGCTAAAAACACAGGCTCAGAAAATGAGAACATTAAATTATGGTAGAGTCCATTATCTGATGAGTGCAGAGTTGTTTTTTTTAAATTCCCACTTGTCCCTAATGGAACTCATTTTCTGTTTTAGCCCATTCACTCAGCTCAATGAAATTTTCCTGCAGTTGACCCCCATCAACTTATATTCTTTCTACTTGGAAGAACTCCATACTTGTAGAGGCAGTTAGATTATGTCATTTGTTTGGAAATCTCCCTCTCTGGGCATTGAAAACAGGCCAGACAGCACATAGACTCTCTCTCCTGTGGGGTTTTTCTGAATCCAGGGTCATAGCTCTCACTGCATAGAGCACTGGGTGTCTTTGACTGAAACAAGTCCCACACTATGACCTCCTTATGGAGGGTGAAATCTCCACCTAGTGTATCACTGGGGACAAACTGTTCCACTTACACCAGAGCTTCAGTCTCATTTTTGAATAGCAAAGAGTTCATGATGTCATACTGAGCCTCGGAACTTTTGGGTCATCCAAAAACACCTGGTCACTAGCACTGTTGTTAAACTGTTTGTTCTTCAGAATGGAATCAAGCTCTGATACTTGCCTTTCATTTTGTCATCCTTTTGAAAAGAAAGAGTCAGATCATGGTCAGAGTCCTAACAGAGAATTCTCCTTGTGAAGAAACTCTCCACATGGGCCTAATTGAGCAGAACTCCTAGAGCTTCCTAGAATGAAAAGGCTCTGATGCCTTCCTGGTTGACAATTAAAATGTTTTAAGAGACATACTTTCTAGGTAATTTAATCATTTTTATTAACTATGATAACACATTATTAATAAAAGAATGGTCATTTCTCTCTTACACTAAAGACTGATCATGTAATTCTCATGATCTCCTTCAAGTTATACAGGGATAGAGCTGCCATCTTACTTCCTATCACACTTTGACACTACTTCCTGCTGTCTATCTCCCTTTGTTTGGAAAGGACAAAATTATCATCTATTCTTCTCTCTCTCTGCTTATTTCAGGTACATCAAATTTTGATAATTTTGGAAATTCCCTTTATTTTCCAAATACTCCTTATCCTTCAAGCTTCAAGGTCTACTATGAAGCCTTTTCTGATGATTTTAACTTTAAATGACTTCCAACATTTATAGAGTCTGTAATTTACAGACTAACACCATATTGTATTGCATTATCAAAGCATTATTATTGGTAGTAACTTGATTGGCAACACGATTGTAAAGTTCTTGATCCAGGGATTAGTAACTAAATGGCTTTATTTCCCCCCCACAGAATGAACCAAAAAGGCATATAGTTCTGAGCATGCAGAGAAGAGTTAAGTAAATTCTTATAGAATATGTGCAAAAGCATAGAATCTCTAAGCTAGAAGGCACTTAAGAAATCACCTAATTCAATCCACTTCTTTTATGAATGAAAATATTAAAGCTCAGAGAACAAAAGGGAGTGGCCCCAGTTTATATGTCTGGGGAATAAAAAAAAAGATGGACTAGCTACATTCTGAGAGTAAGGGCAGTCAGAGAGTTCAAAGTCTCCTGACTTCTACTCCAATGCTTTTTTTTTTTTCCCATTACAGCACATCAATGGAGTGGTTGCTGTGACAATAACAAAACAAACAAAAACAAAGGTTATAATCTGTTGATGTTGCATCTTACTTATGAATGTTGAAATAGAAAATACATGAATTGCTTCCATTTGTTAAAAGCTAACATGGGGGTGGTGGGGATTAGTCAGTTCTTAGGACAAGACAAGCAAAGGAGAAACTGGTGGAATGAGGCAGCAAGGCCATCCCTTTCGTTTAGACAATAAAATTGGCAAGAGCTGAAGGAAAGGCAGCTGCAGAATGCATCTGTTCATGAGACAAAGGAAAAATAAAAAGAAATGGTTGAAGGCAACGGGAACAGAAGGGAATTAGTTGGAATCTTCTGTGAGGTAGAGTAAGTTTGGTTTTGGGTGAGTTATTAAGACAAAGGTAGACAATTCTGGCTTATTAAAGTCTGTGCATAAGACAGAGACACTAGATGGAGGGTTCCAGAATACGCCTGAATAAAGTGGAGACTGCATTTTGTATGAATCATTTTTTTTTCCCTAAATGAGCTGGCTATGATATCACTGATTTATTTTACTTGATAGTTTGTATTCTAGAAAACAATATTAAAATGTAGAGTTTAATTGTTTAAATTTTCATGACAGTTTTATTTCCTATTAATTCTATCTCATATAAATACATGGAGAGGGAATGTGGCATGGTGGGGAGAGCTGTTCATCAATCTAGGTTCAAATCTTGTCTCTGGCATATTCTGGCTGTGTGACCCTGGACAAATCACTTAATTATCTCAGTGCTCTAGATAATTCTGTTTGACTGTCATTTACAGAGAATGACTCCTTCTCTTGTGAGGAGTTTCCTTACATGGGAATTTGCAATATCAATGAAATCACAGGTCTGTTCTATATTCAATTGACTATTTGGGAATCCCCCCCCCCCCCAATTTGTATCTCTTATACCATTTCTTTAGGCACCTTCTGTGAGCTTGTCTCTGATTATTTTCTGCTCTCCCAATTTTTTTCTTCTTGCTTTCTTCTGGTTTTATCTCTGTGTCTCCTATATCTAGACTTCCCCATCCAAATGACAAAATAAACAAATAGTAACAAAATATCAACCCCTTAAGATATTGTTCTTAATCTCTGCTTGCCTTTACAATCAAACTTAGGGGAAAAAGAGTTAGCTATTACTCCTTCCTACATTTTCTCATCTTACTTTTCTTAAGACATTATCTAAAATGTGGTGCTCAGAATGAAACAAAATGCTTTTGACTGGGGCAGAGTGGAATAGTTCAAATGATTCCTATATTCTCGTTATAATTCTTTTGAAATACCAAGAATTGCAATAACATATCCATTGACTCAATTTTGCATTTACCTACTCCAGAATTCCTTTACGCAAATTGTCTATTCATGTCTTTTTAATATTTTTCTTGTGAAGTTAAATTTATGAACCCAGAGTGGCTACGTTGTGCAGCACTGGAGTCAGGAGGACCTCAGTTCAAATTTTGTCTCAGACACTTAACACTTATCTAGCCAACTTAACCTTGGGCAAGTCACTTAACCCCAATTGCCCTCCAAAAAGCAAAAAAAAAATATGAACCCAAGTATAGAACCTTACAACAATATGCCTTTTAAACTTCACCCCATGTTGTTCAAAACAATGTTTAATCTAATGTCTTTTTTTGTATCCTAATTATGTCCTCCATTGTGTTAGCTAATCTTCCTAGCTCTGTGTCATTTGAAAACTTAATAAGCATTCTATTAATTAATAAGTCATCAATAAAATTTTTCAATAGCAGAAAGTCAAGGACAGATTCCTGGAATATTCTTCTAGAAACTTTCCTTTAAGGTAAAATATAGCCATCAGTGACTATTCCTTTTAACTAGTGCTAAATTCACCTAAATTCACTATCATTGAACTCAAATTTCTCTACCTTATCTACAAGACAATATGTGAGAATTTATCAAATGCCTTGATGAAGCCCAGAAACTATTTTTTCTACAACATTATTCTTCTGTTCAAGTATAGTTAAGGAGAGAGATATAGACAAGAATTGTAATTCCCTTTAACAATACATATTGGTATCTTCTTTTTAATTTATAGCAATTTTTTACAATACTGAGAGATTAAGTGACTTGCCCAGGATCACAGCCAGTTTGTCTGAGGCAAGACTTGAACTCATGTCCTCCTGGTTTCAAAGCAAGCTATCTATCTACTACTATTCCTCACTGTCCTTATTAGTCTGATTACTACATTAAAAAAAGGAAATGGAGACTATTGGGAGGGACTTTCTTTTGATTAATCCATATTGCTTTTTAGTAACCAGAGCCTCCTTTTCTACATGTTCACAAACCATTCTTTTATAATAAGTTATACAATTGTGCTGGGAAACAAATTCAGTCTGATCTGTAGTTTGTAGACTCTCTTTTTACCTCTTGAATATCAAGACAACATTAATCTCTCTCTATCCCTGTGGTACCTCGCCTGCTCAACATGATCCCTTTACAATAACCACTGGCAGCTGAGCAATCACTAACCAGTTCTCTCAGATTAGAATGTAACCCACTGAGACTCCATAATAAGAAGCCACTATAGGCTACAGATTTTCTCCCCTCCTCTCATCCAGTAGAAAGAGTTTCCTCATTGTAAAAGAAAACAGAAGCATACTATTGAATAATTCTGCATTCTCTCCATCATCCATTATCGTTATCTCTTTTACCTAATCCACAGTTTGATCCATTCTTTAATTTCCCTTTGGTGTCAACCTAAGTGTTTTTTTTAAACATCTTTTTTTTTTTTGTCTTTAACATTTATTTCCAACTTTAGATCATTTAGATATAGTGCTATTGTCACAGGAAAAATGTTACTCTTTTGTATTCATCCTCTATTATTTGCCTGTACTATCATTTTCAATATGTGTGTTTTTAAAACCTGAGGTGATCAGGGCCAGCTAAGTGGAGCAGTGAATAGAGCATCAGCCCTGGAGTCAGAAGAACCTGAGTTCAAATCTGACCTCAGACACTTAATACTTACTAGCTGTGTGACCTTGGGCAAGTCACTTAACCCCAGTTGCCCTGCCTTGCCCAACCAAAAAAAGACTAAAAAATAAAACCTGAATTGATCAGTGAGTTCCTTACTCAGCACTCACATTGGTCTTTTTAGACAGATATATTTCCCCTTTCCTATTAGAATCATCTTGATTTTTATCTTCATAATTTATTTCACGAGTGCCAGTCCCATATGGGCCAACTTCTTTTGTTGAATTATAGGTGAAGACATCCTACCTATCATATGTCCACAACTTTTAAAAATCAACTTAACCAAAATATAGAATATATATTAAGGTATACTTCTCTTCTGTCACAAATTCTAAGATTAAACAGTCTAGTCTCATGAAGGTTCTCATGATTTCTACTTCAGCAATAAGTTCTTCCTTTTTGATCAAAATTAAATGCAGAGAAGCAGCTTCCCACCCTCTGCTCTGCCTTGCAGTTTTCTCTACTTTCTTGAAGAATGAAATTATCATTCTTCAAAAAAGAATGTATCACAAGTAATGTATCACAATTCATTTCCTAATTGATAAATTGTCAAAGGATATGAACAGTCAGTTTTCAGTAGAAGAAATCAAAGCTATCAATAGACACATAAAAATGTTCTGAATAACCACTGATTAAAGAAGTGTGAATTATAACAACTCCCAATAAAACAACTAGATTGCCTAGCATGACAGAAAAGTAAAATGACAAATGCTGGAGGGGATGTGGGAAAATTGGAACACTAATGTACCATTGGTGGAGTTGTGAACTGTTCCAACCATTCTGGAGAACAATTCAGAATTAAACCCAAAATGCTATAAAACTGTGCATACCTTTTGACCCCAAAATAGCACTACTATGTCTATATCAAAATATTTTTTTTCAAAAGGGAAAAAAATCTATTTGTTATATATATATATATAGTATATCTCTTTTTGGTAGAAGAGAGTTGGATATTGAGGGGATGCCAACCAACTGGGGAATGACTGAGTAAGTTGTGGCATATGATTGTGATGGAATACAATTGTACTATAAGAAATGATGAGCCAGACGCTTTTAGAAAAATCTGCGAGTATTTATATGAACTTATGCAAAATAAAGTGAGCAGAACCAGGAGAACATTGTACATAATAAGAGCAATATTGTAAAGATGATCAGCTGTGAAAGTCTTGGCTATTCTGACCAAGACAATGATCCAAGATAATTCCAAAAGGACCCATGATGAAAAATGCTATCCACTTCTGGAGAGAACTAACAAACTGTAAGTATAGAAAGCATAACTTAAAAAAAACAAACCTTTATTTTTTGTGTGTATGTGGTTCTTTTGCAACTTGACTAATATGCAAATATATTGCATGACTTCAAAAAATAATTTCAGGGGGAAAAGAATTTATTAGCTTCTCCTCTGTGTGTTTGTGAGAGAGACAGAGAGAGACAGAAAGACAGAGATAGAAAGAAGTACAGTACATGAGATTCTTGGGGGGTAATTGAAGAATCTTATTTTTACCATGTCATATGTTTCTCTGACTCTACTTCCTTCTTCTGTACAAGTTGATTATAGTGTATTATTACAAAATATTATTTCTATTTTTCCCTTCACTGATCCTTCTGCAAATACCTTCTACCACATTTCCCCATTTGGGTGTCTTGATTTACCCATAGCTAGGTCCCAATTATTGTGAACAATAAATTCTGTAAAGTGGTCACATTATTTGAATTCTCACTATATGTTTCCATTGTGCTGGAACCAATGTCCATATTTTAAATGTAATTATGGCTCCAAATATGGCAAACTTAAATGATGCAACCACTTCATGTGATTCGTTATTTGTGCAAATTGGAACCTATCTGTATAGCTTTTAATATACAATGCCATTAAAGTACTATATTTACCTATTCTCTCCCTTTTAGATGAAGTTTACTTTTTCAGAGACACTCTAATGATGAATTCTATTCTAATAAGTCTTTTGTGATATCTATGAAGTCGAATTATCTTTTTTGCATTCGTATCTCTACTTCTTCCTGTTGATTACACATGCTGTAGGCATTTTTATAGAATTGCACAAGGACGTGGACCTTAATGTTGACTAGTTTTTTGTTTCTTGTGAATTATTTTTGCCACTGTTCTACCTGCATTTTTTCTTTTGCTGTCTGTATTATCTGACTGTGGAAAATGAATGTTTTCTGCTTTCTCCTTCAGGATCAAATTTAAAATCCTCTTGATTCACAAAAATTCAGGAAATACATATTTTATTGGCACTCCTTTGGAGTACTTTGTCCCTAGTTAAGAGAACATTACTATATTTTAAGTCATTTTTTTAGAAATTCAAATATTCTCAAGCAATTTAAAATAGTTTACTTTTCTAATAGTCCCTTCTTATCAGAAGCCTCTACCTTCAAATGGCAGCAGAGATGAAAACATTACTTATATCCCTAAGGTATTCAGTTTTTTGCTCAGGACTATACAATCTTTCACAATATTTTCTGGATTCCTTTGGGAGGCATTATTTGTGCCTGAATCCATCAGGAGTAGGTAATGGTTGTCAAGTCTGACAAATCTCAGGAGGCTTTTCATCACATGCCATACATAACCCCTGGGAAAACCTCTGATTTTTTTATATTTCTTATGACAGATCAACAAATAGCTCACTTGATACCTCTCAATAGAAAGTCACCAACAACCATTATTTTCTAAACTTCATTTAACTATTACTTGATTACCTCTTTCCTGATGGTATCTGTGACTGTACATTATCTCTCCATGTAGTACATGAAGATGCTTCTTCCTAAAGAGTTCAAGTCTACCTACTTGTCTCCTTCTAGAAAGAGCCTCCTACCTACTTCACTCAAATTCATCAGTGGTCTTTCATCCCTTCTCTGTCACATCATTATATCATCCATCCTATAGATATAGGTTAGCATTCCCTCTGACTCTTTAAGATACCTATTCTTCTTTATTTTTTCATTCAGGTACTTCTTCATTCTTTCAAGGAATGCTTCATTCTCCATGATAATTTGAAGAACAGAGACACATTCTTTTAGTCCTTTCACTTCCTTATTCTTGGCTGGAGATACTTTTGCCCATTTCTGTATATGTGGTGGTGGTGGTGGTGGGGAGATGCCTAAAGTCCTCTTGGATTTTGGCTGGCAATATACCTTGGGGTAGTTGATTGAGTAGGGATTATGGGGTCAAGAAGACCTGGGTTCAAATCCTTCATCAGACAAACTTGCTGGCTATGTTACTCTGAGATAAGATAGTCTTATCCTCTCAGACTCAATTTCCCTACTTATAAAACTAGAACAGCACTTCACAGAAGATCAGATGAGAACATCTACTGTGCTTTGCAAACCTAAAAGCCCTAATGTAAATGAGCTAAGAATGAGATTAAGTAGATGGAAGAGACAATGATCTTGCTACCCTTCTTTCACTCCCCACTCATTTCCTTTGTTTCTGTGCATTTTTTTTCTGCCCACTCATCTACTTGGGAGAACAGAAGAAATTTAAGATCAGAAAACCAGGGAACCTTAGACCTAAAAGTCTTTTGGTAGTTGGTGGACCAATAGCCATTATCTGTTTCTTCAGTCTAGCCTTCCAAGATTAAATCTGTGAGATAAATGGAATGCTCACCTTAAACTAAGGTGTGCTCCATTAGCTAGCTGGAAGGACTTCTCTCTATTCAAAAGAGTTGGGGTTTCTTGATTGAGAATTTCCTTTGGGGATGAGACATTTATCATCTCAAGGTTCTAGAAGGAAAATATGGGAGAATTTGAGGGAAGAATTTTTGTTGGTCCAAAGCAATGTTTCCTGATTTCTCTATAAGCACTGAACGAGGAAAAAAAATATTTTTTTAGCTAAAAAAAATATGACAATACCTATACTTCTCTTGAAGAACGGATATTCCAGAGTTTCAGTTGATGCAGAAACTAGTGACAAGAAATTCTCTACAGCCAGACATCTAGGAAAGTAGTGTTGCATTAAGTACAGCTGAGTCCAGAGAATATTAGTGGAACAATATAAAATTGAGCAGTAATCAGCCAAGGAACATGGAGCAGAGACTACAAGACAACAATACTCATTGGGAGCAGCATAATGGCATACCTAGAAGATAACAAGGACCTTGTAATATCTGAGGCAATTCCATTCTACGTGAATCATGGCTACATGTGTTCCTTATGCATGTTCCCTTCCACACCAATGCCCTGCCCATGTGTGGCCCTTGTATATACCTACACACCCTTTCACCCAAGTGTCTACATTCCACTGATATTGTGGATGGATGGATGGATAGATAGATAGATAGATAGATAGATAGATAGATAGATAGATAGATAGAT
>NW_027186492.1:19949454-19968991 GCF_028583685.1 Petaurus breviceps papuanus
GATAGATAGATAGATAGATAGATAGATAGATAGATAGATAGATAGATGGATGGATAGGAGAATACTCCAGGTTTGTGGGAGAAATGTTTTGTTGTTATTTAAAATAATAACCTATAACATAAAGAAACCACTCCCCCCAAAGATTCCCTCCCCCAGATTATTTCATTAATGCCTTTAGTTTAAACTGTGACCTTTCATTAACTTTTAAAGGTTAACCCATTGGTAGGGACTTGTAAGCTATATTTTTAGGGAATGTGAATTTATAGAATACCTTAAACCTGGTTTAGTCATTCCATGCTATAAGTATGTGTATAGGTGTGCACCCCCAGTTGCTTTATATACTTTTTTATTACTTGGTACTATTGAAAGCACAAATAACATATTCTCTCAGGACATTGTAAAATTCACCTTGTTGGACATGATTGTTTAAAGCAAGCTTTGCAAACTTTTATTTTTTGTCATTGTTGATATTGATGCCCAGATTTCTAAGTATGGTAGAAAAAATATCCTAACTCCTTAACCTATGAAAATTAGTCCAGTTTTTTTTTCCTACTAAGTAACCAAACTTTTTTGGAACTTGACTGGTCCAGGGGACTAAAGTTCAAGTTAGGTTTCCTATTCTTGGTAGCTTTTGACTTTATTGACATGGTTTCCTGGTCACTTAAAGTCATTAAAAGGCCCACCTATCCAGATATAATGCCTTTCAGACTTGATAGATGTTGCAAGACCATTCTAGTCATCTCATCCTGCCCTGGCAACCAGACTTTTTTTCATACAGAGACAAGTTGGGGGCAGGAAGCACTTCTTCCCAAACTAAATGCTGGAATATCTGTGTTGAATAACATTTCAACACTATTGCTAAGTAAACTCCCTTTTGTTAACAGTTTAATGAGATACAAATGCCTCATTTTGTTTGTTAGAATTAACAGAGTATTGCCTTGAGTGAGGTCAGTCCATCACACCTGGATAACCCTTAAGGTTAACTGCCTTAGCAAACTGCCTATTCACCACAATTATTTAGCACTGGAGGCCCAGTAACTGGGAGTTAATTAGTGCAGTTTTATAGTGGATGAACATTCCACTTTTTTTTCCACAATATGAAGAAGGTATCTAGCAATCTCTTGCCAATGCCCAATGAAAATAAATTTAGCTTCAGATTCTTTTTTCTGCATGAGGGTCTCAAGCAGGAATCCATTTGTTAGTATGGTTCTCTTTAATTTCCTATTTTCTCTTCTTATTGTAATTCTGGGTGGCTCCTGGACTTCCCTGCTTTGCTCACTCTTTCCCCAAACTGAAACAAATCTTTTTACTTTCCATCCCTTGTTCATGCCACTATTCCACACTGTTTGGAGCAATGTATTCGGTGTGCTAGATTTCTCCCCATTTACAAATGAGAAATTTTATGAACTAATGAGAGATACTTATTTAAAAAAACACACAGAAAGCATATTGAGCTTACCATTAAGAGAAAATGTATTTGAAACATTTCATTGTTGATAGTGCTTATCTACCTTTCCTGTATATTACTTGAGAGAATATTTAAAGCTTTTAAAATATCTCTGCAATCTAACTTTTCCTCACTCAAGGGAGAAATGAAGCCCAATGAAATCCAGCTACTTCCTAAAGTTCCCATAATAAATCAAGGTTAGAAGTTTCACTCTATAATGGTCTTACCCATAATTCCAACCATGTGATCTATTGGAAAGGCATGGTGATGACTTTAGCATCCTGAGGTTGTTTACTACTGAGCTTTTAAAACTGAAGTAAGAACCCATTTACTTCAGCAGTGTAAATGTAGGTCCTGAATACTATGCAATGGCTTTGAATTGTATCCTTAGTTGGTAATTGAGTGTCACCTACCTCACAATTTAAGTTTCCTCACAAAGAAAACCTATTAAAATTCTAAGTATTCTCTACTAGAGATAATTCTTTTTATAACTAAGCATGTTCTTTGGTGAACTTAATCACCTGTTTGTGCACACTCATTTGCATTCTAGTGAGTACATTTGGCATACATCTAAACAGATAGCTCAATTGTTTCTGACATATTTACTAGTTGTCCTCTTCATTAATTACATCTACTTAGTATTCAAGAGATTCAGTGTTCAGGGGAAGAATAACTTTAGCACAAAAACTTAATGTAACTACTATGCTGCAAAGTTTCCTTTTTTTCCTCAAATGGCAATAAAGTTTTAACTCATTAACTCTGATTCCATGGTTTGCAGTGGCTTATTTTTATCTAAATGTCAACAAAATGAAATCTTCATGAACTTCATATCATAGATAGAATTTGTTGAAGATGTGTATCAATGGATTATGTGATGTAAATAAAAGATTTGACAGAACTGATGACTTTCAGAGAATCTTTTTTTAAAACACTTTCATCATTAAATACATATCTGAGTACATCAGGAAACTATAATTTCATTGGGATGGGAACTTTTAATGCTAGCAGATCAAAATCTACCTTTAATTTATGGTATTAGAGAGTTGTCTGAGACTCAGAAAGGTTAAAATCTGACTCATGGTCATATAACCAGATAAGTGGCCGAAATGGAATCTGGATCTTGGTCTTCAGGACTCTAGACCCAACACTACTGACTATAATATGCTTTCTAACAACAACAAATAGCTATTATAAGTTATCTATCAATGGGTATTAGTAACTACTAACCAGAAAATTCTGCATTCACCCAATTCAGTTTTATAAGTCTCCCTTGGAAGGAAGTTTTAAGTATTGTTTTCTCTATGGCTATCAGAAAGTCATAAAATAGTAAATTTAAATTTAAATTAATAAAGAGATACTGAAACTTGTTTGTCCCACTACCCCCTTTGCAAAAAAAAAAATACTCAGTCTTCCCTTGGAAATCTACTTTCTTTAACTTCAACTTTAAAAACAATTGTGTAAATTTGTAGGTTTTTTTGTGTGTGTATTGAAATTTTAATGATGCAATATTGGGTCATATAACTATATAATGTCATATTGTAAACAAGTCATTACATGCACCTATTCCTGAAAATGCATGCTGGAATTCCTGACAATGTGTGACACACTACCCTGTTAACACTTGCTTGTTAAGACCTGTCAGCAGACTTGACCGCTGATTAGTTATAACTTGCATTTTGTGTGTTTATTTGGAAAATAATGTAATTACTATGACTTTAACTCTGTTACACAACAGATGAAACATGTATAAATGGTTTCTCAAAATTTTCTTCTCTTCTTTCCTTATGCTTCCATCACCCCCTCATTTTTATTCAGTGGCCCCCAAATGCATCCGAGGATACTACCATCCCACCTTCAATTGTTCCAGCACCCTTCCCCACAGGGGCAGTATCACCCACTTTGGGAGCCTATGAAACCATAATTTGAGCTTTAAACTCTGTCCTGACTTCTAATCTTGCATCTCCAACTGCTCCCACATGTTGCTGTGAATGACTCATTTACTTCTTAAACTCAACATATGTATACAAGTGAAACTCATTATCTTACCCCTCTCTAAGTACCCTACCCCCATTCTAAATCTAACTTTCCTATTACTGTTACTGCATCAGTAGCTTCCCTGTCACTCAGGCTCAAAACCTAGGTATAATCCTTGACTCTTCATTATCTCTTCTCAATCACTCAATCACCCCATATCCAATTGGTTGCTAAATCTTATAGATTAGTTTTGTTAAGAAAAAAAAAATATATATATGTATGTACACTTATATATACATATAGGTACATACGAGACACGTGTGTATGTGTGTGTATATGAATATGTGTGTATGTATGTATGTGTGTTCCTTCTTTCTTCTGACATTGCCAACACCCTAATCATCTTCTCACTCTATTTCACATCTTCTACTCTGCCTGGTTTTAACTCCATGGAGCAAGATACCCCTCCCAGGATAAGCTTATTACTTTTAACCTCATCATTATGCTGTAAATTCAAGCCTTGACTGATACTTCTTCCCTCAGACTCCTTTCACTTCTTATTGGAAGACTAAAGGGTGAAGTACTAAACTCCTCCAAATTCTACCTTTATAGAGGGAAGAAACTGTATTCTTAAATCATTCCACTTTGCATCTGTTGCTTTGCCTGCCTTCAGACAATGTTGTGGTACTGATGACTGCCAAGCCAGAGGGATGTCTTTCAATTCTCCTTGTGTGTGATCAGATGAAGACTGAACAGCAGTAATCTATTTTCTATACTTTAAGGAATATTATTTCTCTGTTTTTGATGACCTCCATCTTGGCTGGGGATAAGCACCTTGAGACAGACATAACCAATGGGTTACCAGAGAGAAATCAAGGATTTATGTATTAAGTCGATATTATTGCTCATCTTAAGATCTCTTTTTGAGCTCTCAGAGGATAAGATGGCAATTTTCAGCTGTTGCCACTCTTCTGTGCTTCCCAAAGTCAAACAGACAGATGGGCTTGCATTATTTTCTTGACTTTTTATATTTGTTGATAATTGTTGTAATTAATTTTTAATCTGAAGGCTTGTAAAACAACACTTGGGGATTTAACATGCCAAACTTGTATTAATGAAGAACAAACAGTCTGAATCTTTTCCCTTATCAACTTTCATTGAACAATGTTAACTCAAACTCATACCTCATTAAGGGCCAAGGGAATACTGACCTGTGGGATTATTCAGCATGAAGGTCCATGCAGTATTTTATTCTTACAAGAAGGAATAATTTCTGATAGCAAATGCTAATTAAAAAATAGTAATAATTCAAAAACATAAAATAGATGGTACTAGTAACTAGAGACAGAGAGGGGCCATTACTGATACCTTTAGTGTAGAATCTGTGGCTGAGCCCTGTGTTATGTGCATTGACCAGTAACTAAGGAGTTCATTGTGAATATATGAAGCCAAGTCCCTAAGTTTACAAATGCTTAAACCACATAGAACCTCTGTGACTTTTCTGAGCCATGTGATGATAAGAGTGAACTTGGACTCAGGTGGACCTGGGTTTAAATCCAAGAGCAGAGCTTTACTATGTATGTGATATTTAGCAAGTCAAAAAACACTCCTATGCCTTGACTTCCTCTTTTATAAAATCAGGGGGTTGGACTTCATAGCTTCTAAGGTTCCTTCTATCTGTAAATATGAGGCACCTAAGGTCCCTTCTATCTGTAAATCTGAGGCAGTGGATAGAGCCCAGGGCCTGGAGTCAGGAAGACTCATCTTCCTGAGTTCAAATCTGGCTTCAGACATTTGCTCACTATGTGACCCTGGGCAAATCATTTAATCTTGTTGGCCTCGATTTCTCATCTGTAAAAAAAGAACTGGAGAAAGAAATGGCAAACCATTCCAGTATTTTTGCCAAGAAAACTCCAAATGGGGTCATGAAGTGTTGGACGTGCCTGAAAAGCAATTGGACAACAGCATTGGTCTGAAAATCTATGATTCCATGTGATGATTGAAAAGGAAAGTCTATCTTCTATATTTCTCAGGTTCTTAATTTGCATTCATATTTCTGCTTTTCCCTTGGGCTCATGTAAGCATGATTGCGATTTAATGGGTGGTGAAACCCAAAATGTGCTAGGCAGTCTTTGGAGCATAACACAAATACATCCCCTACTTACTGAGCATATCATCTGAATTTGACATAAAATACAAGATACTGCAAGGAGGAGAAAGGATAGAAATACAAACAGGGCAAAGGTAGGAGGTGGGGGTGGTTGGGGATCGCCGTAGCAGGTTTAGCACTATTGAGTTGATTCCTGGGCAGTATGGACAGATTTAGGCCTTAAGGAGACATTTGGAAAATGGAATAGATTCAATTTGTCAGACAGGCAATGAAAGGTTATTCTAGGGCAAAAGGGAAGCCATTCACTCTAACCTTGTTTCAGCTTTCCTTTTTATTTCCTGTCTCTCATTTTTGTCACTGAATTGCCCTCTCTTTTGCCTGGAGTAGTTTTCAACTTCTCATCTACCAAGCCATATTTATTTCCTTATCAAAAAATTTATCTCTAAGCCAACTCTCAGGATGAAGAAGGACTAAACACTGATATGAAGTCTCTAAAGTTTCACTTAGAAATTACCCTCCAAACTTTTCTCCAATATAATTTGGTATTTTCTTAAAAACAATAGAAGGAATTTTCATTTTATTAATCTTTTCATTTTATGAAATTCATTAAATAAGTGCTTTGGAAAGTTCTGTGATATACAGAAGAGATACTGAAGCATGTTGAACAGAGTGAGACTTTGTTGGGTTCAAGTCAGTCAATAAATCAATGAGGATTAATTAAGCACCTACTAAGTTCCTGACACTGTGCAGTTCACAAAGAAAGCCAAAATATATGCACTCAAGGAGTTCAGAGTCTAATGGGGGCAAAACATGTAACAGCTAAGTACAAACAAAACATATACAAGAAAAATGAGAAATAATCAAAAGAGGGGAGACATTAGAAATAATTAAAATCAGGAAAGGCTTCTTGTAGAAGGTGGGATTTCATCTGAAATTTGAAGGAAGTCATGAAATAGAGATGAGGAGGGAGATTAATTCCAGTTATAGGGAACATTTAGTGAAAATGCCCAGATGCTACTGAGATGGAATTCCTCCTGTGAAAAACAGGAAGGGGGCCTTTGACATTTATTAGCTATTTGTCTGTGGATAAGTCATTTAATCAATAAGTCAATTTAACAAGTCCAAAACATCCATGAAGTATCTACTATGTACCAGATACTGGGTTAAGTGTTTTAAATATGTATCATGTATCAGGAATAGCTTTAGGTGCTAAGAATACAAAATCAAAAATTAAATAACCCTTGTCTTCAGAAAGTTTATATTCTATTAGGAGAAATAACATTAACAACTAGTTTAGCAGAGGAGGAAACTGAGGATCAAAGAAGTGATTTGTCTGGTGGTTACACTAAGTTCAGAGGCAGGATTTAAACATCAATCTTCCTAATATCCATAATAATATACAAACTATATTCAAAATAAAATAAATGCAACTTAATTTGGGGGGAGAGGAAATAGGAAAGCAGTTGTGAGGCTTAGGAAAAGCCTCATGCAGAAGATGCATTTGTGCTGACCTTTGAAGCGAATGGGATTTTATAAAGAGAGTGTTCCAGGAATGGTGGCTGGGGCAAAGGGGCTGGGGGCAGGGGGGTGGGATGTTTTGCAAAGAACCTTAACCTTAACCTCTCTGAGCTCCAGGCAACTCCCTAATATTATACATTATGGAAGCATTATAATCTAGGATGGTGGCAGGAGTTCCCAAAGCAAGAAACTCAGAGTTTTATAATGCTCACTATTTGCAGAATATGAGGCCTTTATAATTCAGCTTAATATACATTTAATGAATACCTTCCATGTTTAAGGTGAGCAATGCATTCCTACCCCAAAGTCTCTTACAGTATGGAGATGTTTCTTGCTTTTTAATGGCTATTCCAATGAAACACAAGCTCTTCTACCAAGTTGAAAAGAGTCTTCTGGTCAGTTGTGTGTCACTGAAGTGACAGTCTACCCAAATCCAAGGAAATTTATCCCCAGAAGTTTGGTAACCAGTTGATGATATTTTTATAGTCATAAAAACATATCACATATATATCACTTACATAAATACTCATGGGAGTAACTTAAATCATGGAAGAGTTACAGCCAATATTCCCTTAATATAATGTATGTTCCTTGAGGGCAGTTCCAGTCCAGTTTCTGACTCATAGTGGTCACTTACTTAGTGCTTTTTGAATGGATGAATTAGTAGACTGTATATGTATGATAAATGCTTGAAATTTTCTAACACTTCAAGGCACTGTGCTACTTAACTCAGACAAAAATATGGAAAACAACGTAGTTCCTTAACTGAAAGAGGTTATATGTTTCTTAGAGATGTTTACATTTATAAATAGGACTTTAGAAGACCCAGACTACTATCTTTTCCTGGTTTCTACAGAAGCTAACCGAAAAACCCTGAAAATTAACCAATCAACATATCTTACTACAAAGAGAAGGGAAATCAAGAAAATGGTTATTTTTTTTTAAATCAGATATGTGAATTTTTGTTAAACATTTATTGTTTGCTTGTCACTGTTCTAAGCCCTAGGCAAAGATAAAGCATACAACTCACCTCTTGCCAGAAAGATGATGAACTTAAAATGCAGAGAGAAACACATATTTTCAGGCATGGCCTATATGGAAATTTGTTTTGCTGGACTATATATGTTTAAGATATATTGTTTGTTTTGTTTTTAGTGTTTTACTTTTTGGTTCAATAAGGAGACAGAAAGTGAAAGATTATGGATAGATTATAGGATATGATAGATTACAGGAAATAAGTACAGATGCCAAAATGCATGTTTTAAATAAATACATTAGGAATCATAAATTCCTGGTACTTTTCCTTCATTTTTCTAAATATACTTGCGTGACCTAAAGCATTAGTTTCAATAGGATTGTAATCACAGAAGGCCCAAGTCCCTTCACCATCTCATACAGAAACAGATTTCATCTGTTTCTACCATAGCAAGAGTTTCTCTTCTGTTGAACTCTGCAAGGGCTATCACAAGTTCATTTCTCTGTGATGGCAGCAGAGTGAGTCGTGTTTGTCTAGACAATTGATTGTGACACCCCACCAAGTGTGGAGGTGTATCCCGTGCACCAGAGAGTACACACACAAAAGAAGAGTCAGTTGACTCTTCCCTTTCTCTGTAACCAAGCACTCCCTCATCTCAGCAGTGAAACTCTCAGTCGCCTTTATAACAGGCCTTCATTGCCCTGGCCTGCTGTGTTTCCAAACTGCCTTCCTATTGTATGTGTGTACAGACTGATTCTATGTTCACTACCTCTTTCCACCTCTTTGTAGAATATTATCTATGACAGATGAATGGAAAAGGGAGTCACATTTTTTCCCCTCTTAAAAGTAGGAGAGTGAGCAGTGACCAACAAAGCCACAACAAGGCAAATCTTTAGCAGCCATCATCACAATGACTTTCATCATTTTTTACTTTTCCTTTCCCAAATTTTTATCCCTGCAGTTGTAAAACAAAGTTTCACATTGGGAACATCTTTCAGTCCTCCATAGAATCAGCTACACTGGCATGAATCGACCTCTTTTTTCATAGATATTCTGACATAACCCTACTATGATTCTTCCTGTCTGGGCACACCAAAAGTCTGGATTTTTTTTTCCCCTTGTGAGAGAAAATATATTTTTAAAAAATGTAGCTTTAAAAAACCAACCAATTGTGAATGTAACTAACACTACAAAGCTTCTATAATTTGGAACTGTATAACTTTATGCACACACACACACAATACACACAAACACATACAGATTATTCTCATCAACTTGAGGAGAAAAGAGGCTGGAGTAATAATTTTTTAAAGCCAGTGGTTTCATTCAAATGACTGGCATGACCAGTTTGATAGATTAGTTTCTCTTTGAGACAAATTGATTTCTGTATACAGCCACATACTCATTTGTTTAATTAGTGAGCCTATCATTTCATTATTTGGTGCTTGCCTTTTTCTTGTGTTTGTTGGCTGGTTTCTTTTATCTCTCATAGTCTCTCCCTACTCCCCTACCTGTGCCATCTGCTCTTCTTTCTTAATTTCTTCTCCATGGGGTAAATTAAAAGTGACCAGATCCCAGTGGAATTAGAGCTATATGAAGGAAGGCTGGACATTATTGATATTTTATGACTCTTTGTTTGGGTAGTACCTTCAATGGAAATTTTTTTTCTAGTTCTATTACTCTACTAGACATTAAAAATGTGTGTAGGACTAAATCTGGATGGTGTGTGTGTGTGTGTGTGTGTGTACTATCAAAGCCTCTTTTCTTACTTTGTATTACATTCTATTAAAGCTTCCTAAATGTATTTCATAACATATCCCTAAAAATTTAAGGAATAGAAGCAATCATCTTCCTTAACATAATAGTCCAAATCCTGTCAACAGTCAACAAGCATTCATAAAACACCAAGTGTCATGCTACAAAGTGCTGGGCATATAAAGAAAGGCAAAGATATACCTTCAAAGAGATCTTATTCCAAAGAAGGAAATATCACGCACATTTTTTAAAAATAAGAATCAATATGTTTTTGTAACGAATTGTGATCTGTCTATGCATTCAGTGCCCATCATGGTTCAAAATGTGACATAGTTTAGTGGTTTGGGAACACAGTGAAACTAATCCAACTTCAATCACCCTGTCCCAGGGCTTCTGTATGTCTGCCTTCTGTATTTGTAATTCCTGTTTTCATCTGGAAAGAACACTCTATCTCCTGTCTTTTTGCATTTTCAGTGGCTCTCCTCTACTCTTGGGACCTTCTTCTTCCTCAATTCTGTCTTCTGGCTTCTCTAGCTTCCTTCATGTCTCAACTAAAATTGATATTCTGCAAGATGTCTTTCCCTTCCCTCTTAGGGATGGTGCTTTTCCTTCAAGATTCCTTTCAATTTACTCAGTATATATCTTGGCAATCTAGGAGGGGAAGACCCTCAGAGTTTCTGGCCAGAACAGAAACAATTGCTATTTACATGCCTTTAATCACTTAATGGGTATTGCCCCAGACAAACTGAGACCTGCAAAGACTTTAGCTTAAAAAGGCCATGGTCACCCACTGCATCAGGTATCATCACCAGTAGTCCTGACCCGTGTCTTGTCACTAGACTCCAAAGACTCTGAAGGAGAGAGTGAGGCTTATGACTTTGCACAGTCCTGCCTTGCTTAAATTCAATTCAGTTGCAAGTTAAGACATCACCCTCCTGACATCATAGGTTCTATTCAAGAATGAAGTATGAACAGCAACAATAACATATCTCACAAGTACATTTTTGTTTACATCTTGTCTTTCCCATTGACATGTAAGCTCCTTTAGTATAGGGATGATTTTTTGGCCTTTCTTTGTTCCCCAGTGCATAGTCCAGTTCCAGGAACATAGTAGGCACTTAAAAAAATGTTGATTTGACTTGACTTGATGAGGAATAGCCATATATACTCAAGATATGTAGTGTAACAATAATAACAGTAATAAAAGCTTGCATTAATTGAGTGCTTAGTGGTTTTTGAAACATTTAAAATAGACTGGTGCATTTAATTCTCACAGCAAAACTGTGAAGTAGATGTTATTATTCCCATTTTACATTTCTGGAAACTAAGAATAAGAGAGGTTCAATGAGTATGTATAGACACACCAAAATTTTTCTCATGAGGTAATGTGGTAGAGTGTAGGAAGTGAATATAGTTAGAAGACTTGAGTTCACTTCCCAGCATTGATACTTGCTTTCTGAGTAAACCTGGATAAGTCACTGAAATACTTTGTACCATAAAGTTTTCTCATATGTAAAATAAGAACATTAGACTAGATGACCTCTAAGGTCTCTTATAGCCCTAAATCTCTAATTCTACAATTCTATGTTATAATGTATAATTACTAAACAAAGATGTAGGAAGCCAGGGCTGTAGACACACTACTTGTAGACCTTAATTTGCTTATACAATTACAGTAATAATGAGTTCACATTTCAGGTCTGAGGAATGCTTTCCTTCCAATATACCTATAAGATAGATGCTATTATATTAGAATTACCATTTAGGGAAAAGAAACTAAGGTCTAATGAGTTTAAATCACTGACTTCAGTTTACATAGTATTAGAGAGAGGATTTGAAGCTACTGGTTCAGCATTCTTTCCATTATATCACATCCCATTTTGTTGTTCACAGTGCTATCCTGAACTGACAACCCACAATTTGGGAGAACTTTTTGTATATGGTAATTAGCTTTGGTTCCATTCAAACAATTTGAGAGTTTATATTATATTGTTAACAGTGCTGGGACAATGTGTAGAAATATTGCATAGATTATTTAAGGGGAAACTAAAAGCCCATCTGTCCCCAAATATGTTTCCTCCAAATTGGCTTTGGTTCCTAAAATTTCTAACATTAGAACCATTCTTAAGTTTTAAGGCACCAAGTTTTGAGAAAGTAACCCTTAAAATTTAAATATATGTTCCAGGAAGGTTATATCAGATTCTATTAAGACCCACTAAAATATTAGCAAGGCTTAGGCCACCAGATTAGTTAGCTATCTATTAGAACAAAGCAATGTCCTTAAATAACAGAGTTTCTAAAAATTTAATAATGGAATGGGAAGAGGTAAGAAAATGATTCATATTATGGGATGGTTTCTACAGGGCTTTGGTCTTTTGAGGAAGTCTTTACACGTTTTTTCTTTGCAACCAGATAAAAGGGTTGTTATAAGCATACCACAGAGTGTTGAAGTAGGGATCCTGAAGCCAGACTTGTAAATTAAACAATTTTACTCTTATATTTTTCATTTCTTGATTATCTTATTTCTATGTCTTCCTCTCTACCATTGCCAGTGGCCCAAATTCTCTACACCATAACTGTCCAGCAGAGAACAGTGAAATATTTAGCTGCAGGAGAACTAAGAATCAGGAAAGGGTAAAGGATATGTCTTTCCTGGTAGCTGAAGGCTCATTGTATAGAACACAGTATAGAGGTCATTGATGAAGAAGTAATGATTATAATAGCTAGCATTATATAGCACTCTAAGGTTTGCAAAATTATCTGCAAATATTTTCTCATATTTAATCCTCCCATTTATAGGATGCAAGGGCTATTAGTGTTCTAATTTTGCAAATGAGGAAAATGAGGTAAATAGAGGTTGTGCCTTGCCCAGGGTCATACAGCAATAAATATCTGAGACTGGATTTCAACTTGGGTTTTCCTGGCTCCAGTGTAGTGCTCTATCCACTGAAGCATCTAGGAACCAGCTTAATATAGAAAGAGCATAAAGCTGGTAGACTGGCATGATCGAGTTTTGACTCTTGTTTCCATCATTTCTTAGCTATATGACTTGAGGAAAATCAGTTCATTTCCTTTACCTCAGTTTCATCCATAAAACAGGCATAATAATACCAATACTTCATGAGGGGAGGTATAAAGAATGTCATATGTGGGGCAGCCAGGTGGCTCAGCGAGTAAGAGCACCGGCTCCAGTGTTGGGACGACCTGGAGATCGAATCCTGGGCTCAGACACTCAGCACCACACCCAGAAATAATAACTGGCCGTGTAACCTTGAGCAAGTTACTTAACCCCGATTGCTTAAAAAAAAAAAAGAATGTCATATGCAACTCAAGTGATGAACTTTTAAAAAATTCACAAGAAATCTCTATGAAGGACTTATGAAAAAACACAGACAGAAATCCAACAGAAAAAGAAGTCATGGAGGAATTAGGATCTACATGGGTAGATGGAGGATCTCTGCTGGGAAGATCAAAAACACATTAAAATATTGAATTATGATCATATATGCCTTACCTATCTTACAGGGTTTCTGTGAGGAAAGATCTTTGCAAGGCACCATGTAACTATCATTTTTTAGCATTAGTTATTAAAAAGGAGTCATTGAGTGTTATGAGAAGATTGGAGGCAATGTTCTTAGAGCTGAGGAAACAGAACAAGGCAGGTTGGCAATTAATGAGAGAATTTTTTTTTTCCTAGAGGGATTTTGAAGCCCAGATGGCATCAGGAAAGACAAACGTTTCATTGGCAAGGACAGCGATGCCCAAATTCTGGGTGTCTATGGGAATATCCTTAGCCAAATCTATCAGGCCCTGAATCCAATGTGGATATTTGGGAATAACATACTTTCTATCTAATTGATTCTTTTATGAACTATTTGAAATTAGATTGATGCCTCAGTTTATCAGCTGTGAAATGGGGAGAAAAATTGACAGCTTTCATAGTAACAGAAGATTAAGGTTATTTATGAATTTCTCTGGGCAACTTGAAAGAGTTCTATGCAGATTCATTTTCTATTTCATAACATTTCCAATGTTGTTTGTCTCAGGTTGGAGAAAAAATTGAAGGGGAAAAATTAAAAGTTGAACTTTTCCATCTAGGTGGAATATGGGGGTGGCAGAAGAGAAGGGCATAAGCATTTATTAAGCACCTGCTGTATGCCAGGCACTATGCTAACTGCTTTGTATATAATATCTCACTTGATTCTCACAATAAGCTGGTGAAGTTGGAGTTCTTAATATCCCCATTTCATAGTTGAGGAAACTAAGGCAGGTAGAGGTTAAATGACTTGCACAGTGTTACACAACTAGTAAAGTTCTAAGACAAATTTTGAATTTAGGATGGTCTTCCTGACTTTATGGGCAGTGATCTCTCTATTTACTGTGCCGACAGCAGTCATTATGAAATGTGGTATATAGTGTAAAGCAGGTTAAGTTGACTTTACTTAGATGTTATTCTTTGGGGTGGGAGAGGAGGAAGACTCATCAAGGCGAAGCAATTGTGTTACATCAGCAAAAGGCAACAATAAAAGTTAAAGATTAGGAGTTGGAATTGTTGTATTCTGGAGAAGAAAAGGAGTGGGGTTTTCTTAATAACTTCCTGAATCCTAAAGTGTCTTAATGAAAATAGTGGAAAGTTGACTTCTCTTCCCTAAAAACATAGTAAGATGCAACGGTAAAGTGAATTTTAGTTCAAACAAAGAAACAAAATTCCTGTCAATGTGGGTTATCAAATACCAGTCAAAAATTAACATTACTGTTGTGCTATATGTATACCCTCTTTCAAATTGCTTACTATTTTAGGGAGGGGGGAGGAAAGGGAGGGAGAAAATCTGGAATCCAAAAACTTTTTTAAAATGAATGTTAAAAATTGTCGTTACATGCAATTAGATAAAATAAAATGTACACAAAATTTGCATGTATTTGGGAAAAAAAAACATTCAACTATCCAATTAGGAAAAAAAAGAAAATTTATTTTGATAAAGAAAAATTACTGCTGTGCTCAATAGGTTGAGGCACTCCCTTCCCACTAAAAGACTTTTCTACTTTGGACGTATGCATTATTCAGAACCGGTTTTAATTCTGGGGGATCCTGACCTTCAGCCAGGGGAGTCAGCCAGGCTCCCTTTTATAAGGCAATTGGGGTTAAACTATTTGTGTCCAATGTCACACAGTTAGTAGGAGTCAAGAGTCTGAGGCCAGATTTTAATTCAGATCTTACTGACTCCAGGGCTGATGCTCTATTTACTGTACCGCATAGGTATTCTTATACTCATAAAACAAAATTATAGAGGATGAAGAACAGGACATGCATTTTTGACAGAACAACTTTAACAAAATAAGACTCAGTTGTTTAACTTATAACTATTATCATTTTCTCCCAGGAGAATGATACTTAAACCTCATCGTAACAAAAAGCAGTTCATGAGTCTACCAAGCAAACATCCAAGTTTTGCCTCTGCTCTGAACTACCCAAGTGACATGTAGATGTCTTTTGGCAAAATGGACCAACCTTAGTCCTATCTCCTTGGTGGTTCTATTCCCTAAGGGCACTAGAATGGATCTTGGGACTTCCTGGGCTGCTAGTCAGTTCCAGCCAAAAGGATCCAGAACCTTAAGCTCATGAACTCACAAGGTCACTTCTAAACCTAGACATATCCGTCTTGAGATAGATGATTATTTCCCTAAGATAAAGAAAGAAGAAACATAAAAAGACATCTCCAAACCAAAGCTCAGACTTGTTAGGCAGGATATGTTCTTTAGTTATCATGTCCTCGGGACTACTTGGCACCTAGAGTGAGAAGGTCAGCTGCCCCTCCCATACTTTTTAAGAGCAACTCAAAAAAAAATATCCTGTCACTTTCAGGTAGAAGAGAGCACTGAAGGCACAGTAACTTCCATTCAAACATCGACTAAGTCATCAATTCATTCTGCTCATCTGCCAATAAAAGACCTGCTTTGCCCCATCAAAGAACTAAGACTCTTCAGTGCTGAGTAAGGCATATATGGCCTGCTAAAGAAGGGAGGTCAGCTTTGAGCATGTCCTGTTCAACCTTCATTACCTTGGAATACATTACAATGATATATTTTAGATATTCTTTTCAGAAGATCTTTTAAAAATCATCTGACTTAGAGAGTTTAATGTTTATCCTTTTCAGAAGTCACTGGGCTGGAAGAGATAATATCTTTGATTGCTATGATTCTTTGCTATTTATACATCTCAATGAAAATATTATTAATTTTAAACTTTTATCACAAGGTATTATAGATGAGTGAAGGAAGAGTTGGCCAAATTATAAATTTGACTTTGATATCCAGACTGGTCATAGCTCATCTCATTCTAAATATAAATCAGTTCTAAAAAAAAAAAATCAAAGGGATCTCGACACTTCTGTCTCAACAGAGCACACATTTAGGTCAGAAAGTCTGCTGTTTGTCATGGGTGAATGCAAAGAAGTGAGATAGGCATCATCCTGATCAAGTAGCATTGTGTTGCAAAGAAATGTCAATAAAAAAATGTTCCTGGAATCTTCCTGATACTGATGAAGAAATTGAGTGATAAAAGCATTATGATTATAACTGTAATTTCCTAAAACCAAAAATATCTTTGGAAAGTATTTTTTTAACTTTGTAAGTGAGCAGGAAGATTGTAGGAATATAACTGAGTTCAGTGACCTTAGAAATCTCTTTCCTGAGTTTCAGTTGTTCTGTCTGTGAAAATTAAGGAAAATCTTCTACCCACCTTGGATTATTGCCCCCCCCAACAACTTCATATTCTACTGGTAGGATAGAGCATGCTCACAAGAAAAAATCATAATATATACAAAATGAATACCCAATGATTCATGTGGGGAAATTAACATCTAGAGAAATTAGGAAATGACTCTTAAATGAGATAGTACTTGATTTGAGCTTTGAAGATTCAGGAACATCAAGAGACAGAGTAGGGGAGGAACACATTCCAAGTATTGGGGATAGACTGTGCAAAGATATTGGAGAAGACAGAGTATTAATTTTGGGAAGTTACAACTAGGTCTGTTTGACTAGAGGTTAGCATATGTGAAAGATAATGTCGAATCACCCTGGAAAGATAGATTGGAGCCAGATCATGAAGGACTTTAAATGTCAAACAAAGGAATTTGGACTTTATCTTAAACTCAATGGGGAACCACTGAAGCTTCATAAACAAGCGAGCAACATGGTTAGATCAGAAGTTTAGAAATATCAGATTAGAAGCTGAATGGAGGATAAAGGGAAAAAGGAAGAAATTGAATGTTTGTTGTTGTTCAGTCATTTCAGTCATGTCTGGCTCTTCATGACCCCATTTGGGGTTTTCTTGGCAAAGATACTAGAGTAGTTTGCTATTTCCTTCTCTAACTTATTTTACAAATGAAGAAACTGAGGCAAACAGGGTTAAGTGACTTGTCTAGGGTCACATTTGATTTGAACTTAGACCTGGCACACTATTCACTGCACCACCTAGCTACTCTAAAATCAAATATAGGGGGAACAATAGAGAAGGTATTACATTGTTCTAGGAGACAGGTGATAAGGACTGAAGTAGGACTGATTGCGGGGATGAGCATAGAGTAAAGAAATACCTAGGCAAGTTTCAGGAGCTGTAATTGACAACATCTGACAACCTCTGTCTCAGGTTTTCTCACCTGCAAAATTAGTTGGAGTAGATGGATGACTTCTAAGGACTCTTTCAACTTCAAATTTCAAAGGGAGATGAGGATTATGGTCCAAATATGGAAGGGAAGTTAGAGATGATCTAGTATAACATACATATAATGAAAGGTCCTTTTCCTGTATATATTGGCACCTTCCTTGCCACTTGCCATCTTAAGAGTTACCTAGAGCCCAGGAACATGCAGCCAATATATGTTGGAGGCAGAATTTGAACTTTATCCAATCAGAGTAAAAATTATTTGTAAGGACAGATTGTTTCATTCTTTATACTGGTATCTTCCACTGTCTAGCACTTAGTAAGTATTTGATTATTGATTGATTGATTGATCCCCAGTCACAATGTCATTTCTCTGCCTATTCTGTTCAAAATGCCTCTAAACATTATATTGCAAAGTCAATTCAAGGTAATTTGAGGTAGCCACTAGCAACTTGGGAAGGAGATCAGGAAAGGTTTCATGCAGAATGTGACATTTGAGTTGAATTTTTAAGGAACTAAGGGATTCTAAGAGTTGGAACGAAAGGATTCAAGCCATTGGCAACTTCTACTGCAAAATAAAAAAGAGAAAGGTTTTTATGTATGGGGAATAGTAAGACCAATGTGACTAGATTACAAAGTATTGGAAGAGGAATAATGCATAAAATAGCTAGAAAAGTGACATATGCTTTAGGAAAATCATCTTAGGAATTCAGTTCAACCTAAGCTTTAGGAAAAATAACTTTATCAGTTCTGTAGAGCATGTATTATAGAGGGGGGAAACTTGAGACAGAAAGATTAGGAGATTTTTGTAATAGTCCAAGCTGGAGATGATAATGATCTAAACCAGATTGGTGGCTTTATGAATTGAAAAAAAGGAGTAGATGTAAGAGATACTGGAGAATTAGAGAAGACATGATGAACAACTTATTGAATTTGTAGGGTGAGGAAAAAGGAAAGAGTGAAGGATTAGTCTGAAAATGCAAACCTGGTTGATTAAAATAATGGCAGGACTCTCAACAGATGCAGGGATGTTTAGAAGACCATTCCTTGGTCTAGAATATAAAAGCTTTTTACAATCTAGTTTCACCCTTCCTTTTCCATCCTTATTTCATACTACCTTATTTAATTGATTCTATGTTCCATCAAAGTCTGTCTCCTTAATTTTTTCTCCATATCATTCCATCCTCTTCCCCCAATGCATTTGTACCAGCTCTTGCTTTCATATGCAACATATTATTTCAGTATCTCCCTCTATTAAAATCCTTCTCTTCCTTTAAGAGCCAACTCAGGTGCCATCTCTTTGTGGACATTTTCCTGATAAAGTTATCTTTTCTTCCCCAATTTTCCTTTTCAAAATTTCCTAGAGCATTTGGTTTGGCTCTTTTCTGATTTACAACACTATTAAATATAATAATTATTCATGTAAATATCATTAGATTTTGAGTTCCCTGTAAAATTGTAAACTCATGGAGAATTGAGGCTAAAATAATCTCATCTATTTTCTCCTCGGTGTCTACCATGGTGTTTTTCATGTAGTAGGTGCCTTAATAGGTGTTGAATTTACCTAAATATATCTATGTACACACACATATATATATATAATCCAAATATTTTCCATATATATATACATATCTGTATACATACATACATATATATATAATATGGAATACATATTTTTTACAGAGGCATTATGACAAAGTGGACAGAGAGGTGGCATCATAATTGGAAAATAATAAATCAATAATCCCGAACTTACTATGTGTTAGACACTGAGAGATATAAATATGAAGAATTAAATAATCCTTCACAAAGAGCTTATGTTTTTTTTGTTTTTGAAGGGCAGGGCAATTGGGGTTAAGTGATGTTTCCAAGGTCACATGGCTAGTAAATGCTAAGTGTCTGAGTCTACATTTGAACTCAGGTCCTCCTGACTCCAGGGCCGGTGCTCTATTCACTGCACCACCTAGCCACCCTGAGGTCTTTTGTTTTAATAAGGGAAACCAAAATACATACACACACACAGACACAGATAGATAGATAGATAGATAGATAGATAGATAGATAGATAGATAGATAGATAGATAGATAGAT
>NW_027186492.1:19969001-19994024 GCF_028583685.1 Petaurus breviceps papuanus
GATAGATAGATAGATAGATAGATAGATAGATAGATAGATAGATAGATGGATGGATGGATGGATGGATGGATGGATGGATGGATGGATGGATGGATGGATGGATATCATAAATATCATGTTAATAAATTAAACATATATAAAATAGTGATACAAGGTAGTTTGGGGGGACTTATCCCTAGCATTCTGCAATAGATTTGTGCAGAAAATCATGCTGCAGATGGGTCTTTAGTCTTTGATTTAGTCTTTTGGAATAATTTCAAATGTAGCAATTTTCTTCTTGATTTTTGATCACTAAAATCAGACAACATTTTCTATACTTTGGACTCTTAGAACTTGTTCATAGCTCCTATCTCTCGCTAATAACTTTTATTTAGTTCCCAGTAGGTTAGAATATGTACCCATTTCAATCATATTTCTTAACCTTACTTTAGACCTAATGTGAGCAAATTAGATTGGCCTTGGGCTCAGAAAAAAAAGACTTCTGTTTATTTATTCAATAATATTTGGTCCCTCTCCTCTGATGAGGTCTGGTATAGGGAGTTATCTTGGAATCTTGTGATTTTGAAGGCTCCTAGATGACGCATGATTTTGAGGACTTTCAGAAGCAGTCAAGTGGCAAAGTAGATAGAGTTCTAGATTTGGTGTGAGGAAGACCTGAATTGAAATCCTGCCTGAGATATCTGTTAGCTATGTGGATCTGGGCAAGTCATTCAACTGCTGTTTGTCTCAGTTTCCTCCTCTAAAAATAGGGATAATAATAACACCTACTGCTCAAGGTTGTTGTGAAGATTGAATGGTATAATATTTGTAAGGCACTTTGGAAGCCTTAAAACACTATATTAATGCTAGCTATTCTTATGCTTAAGTCAGGATGAAAAACCTGGATAACTTCAACTATAGTAATTTTGGAGATCAGGAAAGGACACACTTACCTGGGAAGTAGCTCCCTCCATATTTTGCCATGGCAGACAGCCCTAGAGCTCAGAGGATCATCTAATTATTCAGCAGGGGAAAGAAAATCATTTGGCTTATTTTTTAAACTATCAATAAACCAGCTTACTGGCTTAGCAAACAAATGGACCAATTGTTTCTCAGACCTGGGCCTGAGCTACACTTGGCTTTGGCAAATAGAGGCCAGGTATTTGTGGTCAGGTCAGCTTTCAGTGGAAAGTCAATAATATAAGAAAACTGGCTTTGTATTTTCTGCCTGTTCCATCCAAACCCTGGAAATGTTATAGAAAGTCATAATGAAAACTAACCCAGCTGCAACCAATGTCAGGGCTCCTAGGTTTGGCTGCAAAGCTCAGACACGATGATTCCACAGCCAACAAAGACTTTGGGATTCCAAATCACTGAACTACATGTTTTGGGTCTTTTTAACATTTCTCAATGAAGTCTGATTTTTTTGGGTGATTGTAACAGGTTCCCTGTAATAAATAAATAAACCGAGGGGTGGCCAGGTGGCTCAGCGAGTAAGAGCACCAGCTCCAGTGTCGGGATGACCTGGATCGAATCCCAGGCTCAGATACTCAGCACCACACCCAGAAATAACTGGCTGTGTTACCTTGAGCAAGTTACTTAACCCCGATTGCTTTAAAAATAAATAAATAAATAAACCCACATCAGAATGGTTGAATATAGAAGATTACCTTATGTATCCAACATCTGCAGAGGAGGTCCACTGAAATGAATTTTCTAGAAAATAGAAGCATCTCTGTGAGTGAAGAAACCTTTATTTTACAATAAGAACTAACATTTATATAAAGCTTTCTGGTTTATGAAAAGCAACTTGGCCCAGTGGAATAGAGTACTGGAATTTGGAATAAAAAAGACCAATACTTGAATTCTGCCTCTCACCCTTACAAGTAGGCACTCAACCTTGATGAACCTTGGGTCTCTGAAAGAGTTTCCAAAGTACTTTATGATAACTGAGTGAGATAAGCAGTTCAGTTATTATCATATAAATTTTATAGATGAACATACTGAGACGAAGTGAGTGGTCAAGTGACTTGCTCATGGCTACAAGCAGAATTCAAATTTAGGTTTTTAGACTCTAAATTCAGTGGTATTCATACTATACCATACTGCAGTAAGAAGGAAATTTAAATCTTGCTAAAATATATTAAATCCTTCTCTATCTTTTGAAGCAAAGTATATTGAAAATAAATCTACCTTTCACTGAAGATTCGGAATCATTTTTTTTTTGTGAACATAAGACATTCTATATAGCAGAGAGCCCAGGAATTATAAGAAATATAAACATATAAGAATTTTTGCTTTTACAATGAATGTCCCCAAATTATTTGTGTAGGTGCTACATTTCTTTTTTTTAAAATATGTATATGTATATAATATTTTATTGTATGTCAGAACATTTTAACCATTTTTTTTTAAATTTTGAGTTCTAAATTATTTCCCTCTTTTCAACACTCCCCCCCCCCCCCCGAGGCAATTCATTTTATGTCCACTATTCTTGTTTTTTTTTTTTTAAAAATTTATTTTTTTATTTATTTTTTTTTTTTATTAAAAAATTTTTTAACTTTTTTTTTTTAAATTTTGAGTTCTAAATTATTTCCCTTTTTTAAACCCCCCCCCCCCCCCGAGAAGGCAAATCATTTTATGTCAATTATACTGGTGAAGTCATGTTAAACATATTTCTATATTAGCCCTGTTGTGAAAGAAAACTTAGACAAAAAATCCAAGAAAAATAAAGTAAAAAATAATATGGTTCAAACTGCATTCATCAATTCTCCTTCTCGATGTGGGAAGGAGTTTTCATCATTGGTCCTTTGAAATTACCTGGGATAATTGTCTTGATCAGAGTGGTGGGACCAGTTACCATTACCTTAGTATTTTTTTTTTACTTTACTTTAAGCTTCAAGCCAGCTTTTATATTCTACTTTTTCACCCTCATCAAGGAGCTTCTTAATTCTTCTACACTTTCTGCCATCAGTGATACTTTCTACATATCTGAGATTGTTGATATTTCTCCTGGGAACCTTAATTCTGGTTTTTGATTGATCCAGCTTGGAATTTTACATGATGTACTCTGCATATAAGTTAAATAAATAAAAATCTTATTCTGGAGGAGGCAGAGTCAAGATGGCAGCACAGAAGCAGGAAAACCCCATGTGCTCCCCCCATAACCACCTGAATTACCTATAAAAAATGACTCTAAACAAACTTTAGAGCTACAGAACCCACAAAGTGACAGAGAGAAACAAATCTCTTGTTGAAGACAGCCTGGCAGGCAGAAAGGAAGGGTCCATTGCAGCATGCTGGGAGCAGGGCCCAGCCCCACATGAACCCCTGGTTTAGCCCCAGAGTGGCTCCAACCAGTGGTGGCTGAAGGGACTTCAGGAGAGTGGATCACCAGCAGCTGTGGTGGTCTCCAGAATAATCAACACATGAATGCCAAAGACAAACTGAGAGGTCAGTATGGACTTTGGCAAGAGGGGGTCCAGGAATGTGGTCCTACCTCTGCCCCCAGAGGGAGAAGCAGCTGAGGCATGATGGCCACTGACATGTGGCTGCTTCAGAGCTCCTGGCCTGCAGATTGTAGAGGGACCAAGCGAACATTCTGAGGGGGTAATAACTCTTGCTTTAACCTCCTTGGATCTGGGTCACTGTCTAGGGTGGAGATCCTGGGGTGTGTGACCAGGTGCCAGAGCTGGTGGAAGCTTCAGAGAGGGCACCCAACTAATAGCTCCAGCAGCTATGAAAACCCCAGTGATTTGGGACAAAGCTCTCCTCTTCAGAAGCAGAGTTCTACTTTGGCAAGAAGCTCAAAAGTCAAGTAATTGAGTGGAAACATGAGCAAGCAAAGTAAACAAAGCAAGAACAGCAATTCGATTTAAGATTCTTATTTTGGGGACAAAAAGGATCAAAGCATGGAACAGGAGGAAGACAACAAAGTCAGAACTGCTGTACCAAAAGCTTCCAAGAAAAATATGAACTTTTTGTAGGCCATAGAGGAACTTAAGAAGGATTTTGAAAATCAAATGAGGGAAGTGGAGGAAAAATTGGGAAGAGAAATGAGAATGATGCAAGAAAATCATGAAAAGAGACTCAACAGCCTGACTGAGGAAAATAAAATCTTAAAAAATAGATGAACTCAAATGGTAAAAGAGGCTCAAAGAGCCAAAGAGGAGAAAAACGCCTTAAAAAGCCAAAATTTGCCTGATGCAAAAAGAATCTCAAAAGCTGACTGAAGAGATTAATTCCTTCAGAATTAGATTGGAACAATGGAAGCTAATGACTTTATGAGAAATCAAGATGCTGTTAAACAGATCCAAACAAATAAAAGAATAGAAGGCAATGTGAAATATCTCATGGGAAAAACCACTGACCTGGAAAATAGATCCAGGAGAGATAATTTAAAAATTATTGTACTACCTGAAAGCCATGATAAAAATATAACCTTAGAAATCATCCTCCAAGAAATTCACAAGAAAAATTGTCCTGATATTTTAGAACCAGAGAGCAAAATAGAGGTTTAAAGAATCCACTGACCACCTTTTGAAAAAGATCCCAAAAAGAAAATCCCTAGGAATATTATAGCCAGGTTCTGGAGTTCCCAGATCAAAGAGAAAATATTACAAGCAGTCAAGAAGAAACAATTTGAATATTGTAGAAACGCAATCAGGATAACCCAGGATCTTCCAGCTTCTACATTGTGGGATTGAAAAGCTTGGAATATGATTTTCTGGAGGTCAAAAGAGCTGGGATTAAAACCAAGAATCACCTACGCAGCAAAACTGAGTATCATGTTTCAGGGGAAAATATGGTCATTCAGTAGAATAGAGGACTTTCAAGAATTCTTGATGAAATAACCAGAGTTGAAAAGAAAATTTGACATTCAGATACAAGAAGCAAAGAAACATGAGAAGGTAAACAGGGAAAAGAAATCATAAGGAATTTATCAACATTGAACTATTTACATTTGTACATGGAAAAACGATCATTGTAACTTATGAAACTTTTCTCAGTATGAGAATAGTTGAAGGGAATATAAATGTATGTATATATATATTTACATATATATGTCTATATAGGAAGGTATATGAATATATATGTGAGTATGTGTATATATGTTTATAGGTATACACAGACAGAGGGTGCAGAAATAATTGAATAGGAAAGGATGATATGTAAAAGGTGAAGTTGAGAAGTGAGAGAGGAATATAATGAGAGGAGATGGGAAGAGATAGAATGGGGTAAATTATCTCATATAGAAGAAGCAAGGGAAAACTGTTACAATGGAGGGGAAGAACAAGAAGGCAAAAGGGAATGGGTCAACCTTACTCTCATTGAATTTGGCTTACGGAGGGAATGGCATACACACTAAATAGGGTATCTTGCCCTACAGGAGAGTAGGGGAGAAGGGCATAAGAGGGGGAATGATGGAGGGGAGGAGAGGTTGGGGGGAAGGGAAGTTGGAAGCACACACTTTTGAAAAGGAACAGGGTTAAAGTAGAGAATAGACAAGTGGGAGGTGGGATAGGATGGAGGGAAATACAATCAGTCTTTTACTATATATCCACTATGGAAATGTTTTGCATAATTACACATGTACAAACTATATTGAATTTCTTATCTTCCCAAAAAGGGTGAGTGACAAAGGAGGAAGAAAAAGAATCTGGAATTCAAAAATGTAAAATGAAATGTTAATATATAAATATATATATAAATACACATATTATTGTTATTATCATTATCATTATTATCATCATCATCATCATTTTATATGCAAATGGGAAATAAGATATCTAGGCACTTGTGAAGAAAAACTCCTAATAATTGCTTTAATTTCATCTTCATTGGTTATGTATTCACTCTTTTCATTTTTGATACTGGCAACTTGATATTCTTCTTTTTAAGTTGAATTAACCAATGGTTTAAGCTATTTTATTGTATTTTCATTTTAAAAAGACCCTAGTCTTACATATTTTTTTTCTTTCAATTTTATTACTCTCTTTCCTTTGATTATCCAGATTTACATTTTGGTGTTTATTTGGAGATCTTTAATTAGTTTATTTTCTACATTTTTTTAGTTGCATTCCCAATTCATTGTGCTGCTCTTTCTCTATTTTATTAATATATGCATTTAGAGATGTAAGTTTTCTCTTTAAGTACAACCTTGGCTGTGTCCAACAGATTTTGTAACATTGTCTCACTTTTGTCATCCTCTTTAATTAAATAATTGATTGCTTCTATGAATTCGTTCATCTTCTCACTTAATGCACAATATTATTTTAACTCTTTGTTTATGTCTCGGTTTCAAGAGGGTTTCTTGCAAACAACATTGTTCAATTCTGGTTTCTTATTCTTTCTGCTATTAGCTTCTGTTTTATGGGTTAGTTCATCCCATTGACATTCACATTTATGAATACTAACTGTAAATTTCACTTCTTTCTATTTTATTTTGTTTTTTTTCTTTTCTTTCTCTTTTTGATGCTGACTATCCAGAAAAGTTTGTTTTGTTTCTGAACACTGTCTTCTTTTATCTTCCCTCCCCTTTATTAGTCTTCTTTCTCTTATCAACTTGACCTCTTAATTCCTTCCCTATTGGCTAAGACAGATTTCTGTTAACAATTGAAAAAAATGTGGGTGTGGGTATGCAATTATGTTTGTACCCACACATACACAATACACATATACATGCATGTATATATGTATATATGTATATATATATATATATATATATAATGTGTATACATGTGTGCATTTGTGTGTGTATTTTTTCTTCTTAGAAACAATTTAAACATATGTGAGTTTCAAGCATTGCCTACTTGCCACCTTCAACTTTTCCCCCTCCATTGTAAAAGTTATTTTTTGCATATCTCTTTTAAGTGTGAACATTTTCCCCATTCTTTCTTTCCCTTTCCTCTTCTCCCAGGGCATCCCTCTTTCTTACCTATCCATTTTTAAGATATCATCTCAACATAATCAAGTCATCCCCACATCCTCTTCCTGTGTAGAATCTTTCTAATTCTAATTCCCTAATAATAATAAAGATTTTAGAAATTGCACATGTCAACTTTCCATATAGAATAGAAAACAATTTAACTTTAGTCAGTCCCTTGAGATTTCTCTTTCCTGTTTACCCTTTTATGATTCTCTTGAATCTTACATGTAAAAGTAAAAAGTCCTCTTCTGTTCTAGTCCTTCATTAAAGAGTGCTTGAAGAGAAATAAGATATACAGGCACTGGGGCATAGAGATCCATATTACCCTACTAGAAAGTCAGAGGGAGAATGGGGAAGGATATAGAAGAGAGCAGGTGGGGGAAGGAGTTATTCAATGGGATTGCTGTTTCGAGGTGGTGGTTAGGGGAAAGATGGGGAGAAAATTTGTAACTCAAAATCTTGTGAAAATGAATGATGTAACCTAAAAATAAACATAAAATTTAATTTAAAAAAAAAGAGTGCTTGAAGATGGTGGAGTAAAAGCAGGAACTTGCCTGAGGTCATGCCCCAACCACCTCCAATACTTGTAAAAAATGACTTTAAACAAATTTTAGAGTTACAGAACCCACAAAATGATAGAATCAAACAAATCTCCTGTTGAAGGCAGCCTGATAGACCAACAGGAAGGGTCTATTTTACCAGGCTGGGAGCAGAGCACAGTCCCATGTGGGCCACACCAGCACAGACTGATGGCACACACACACTGGCCAGAGCAGACTTTGGGGGACTGAACAACTGACAATTGTGGGGATTTTCAGATTTTTCAACCCATAAATTCCAAAGAGAAAGTAAAAGATAAGTAGGGAAATGCTGTTGGACCTGGGTAAAAGAAGAGTGCCATCTGACCCCTGCCCCTGGGGTGGTGGAGGTGGAAGCAACTGCAGTTGCTGCTGTAGCAGCTGCTTCCAGAGCTCCAAGTCCATAGATAAAGGAGTGAGGGGGAGGGGAACCAAGGAATAGATGAGAGGGAAAATTCAAGAATCTCTTTGCTAGTTCTGAGTCAAGATTGTCTTGCTTTGCACTGCTGGGATCTGGGTCGGAGTCTTGGGTGGAAGTCCTGGGGTGAGGAGTGTGGCATGGCAAAACTTGTTGAATCTGTGAAGGGGCAGTCCTCCTCACAGTTCTGAGGTAGGTGCCTTAGAAGAAGCTCTGACAACAGATGTGCAAAACCCCAGAAATTTGGGACAGAGAACTCTCCACACTGGAAGCAGAGATCTACCATGACAAAGAACTCAAGAGTCAAGTAATTGGTTGGCATGATGAGCAAACAGAGTTAGAGACATCAGAATATAGAATCTTTCTGTGGTGAGAAAGATGATCAAAATATAGAACCAGAAGAAGATAATAAAGTCAAAAGACCTGCATCAAAAGTTTCAAGAAAAATATGATTTGTTGTAGGCTATGGAGAAGCTCAAGAAGGATTTTGAAACTCAAGTAAGAGAAGTAGAGGAAAATTTGTGAATAAAAATGAAAATGAAGAAAGAAAATCATAAAAAGTGAGTCAACAGATCGCTAAAAAAGACCCCCCCCAAATACTGAGGAAAATAACAACTTAAAAAATAGACCAACTCTAATGGCAAAAGAGGCCCAAAAAGCCAAGGAGGGGAAGAATGCCTTAAAAAGCAGTATTGGTCAGATGGAAAAGGAAGTTCAAAATCTCACTGAAGAAGATAATTCCTTCAAAATTAGATTGGAGCAAATTGAAGTTAATGACTTTATGAGAAAAATGATATAAAACAGATCCAAAAGAATAAAAAAAAAAGAAGGAAATGTGAAATATCTCATTGGAAAAACCATTGACCTGAAAAATAGATCCAGGAGTGATAATTTTAAAATTATTGGACTACCTGAAAGGCATGATAAAAAAAAAAGAACCTAGACCTCATCTTTCAAGAAATTATTGAGGAAAACTGTACTGATATTCTTGAACCAGAAGGCAAAAGAGAAACTGAAAGAATCCACCAATCGTCTTTTTTTTTTCTTTTTTTGGAGGGGGGAAGGTAGGGCAGTTGGGGTTAAGCGACTTTACCAAAGTCACACAGCTGGTTTTGTGTTAAGTGTCTTAGGCTGGATTTGAACTCAGGTACTCCTGACTCTAGGGCTGGTGCTCTATTCACAGAGCCACCTAGCTGCCCCCAACCAATCACATCTTGAAAAAGAATTTCAAAAGAAAACTCGTAGGAATATTTTAGCCAAATTCCAGAGTTCCCAGGACAAGGAGAAAATATTATAAGCATTCAGGAAGAAATAATTTGAGCATTGTGGAAACACAACCAAAATAACACGACATCTAGCAGCTTCTACATTAAGGGGTCGAAGGGATTGGAATATGATATTCTGGAGGTCAAGGGAACAAGGATTAAAATGAAGAATCACCTACCCAGCAAAACTGAGTATAATACTTCAAGGGAAAATATGGACATTCAATGGAATAGAGAACTTTCAAGCATTCTTGATGAAAAAACCAGAGTTGAACTGAAAATTTGACTTTCAAATATAAGAAGCAAGAGAAGCATAAAAAGGTAAACAGGAAAGAGAAATCATGAGGAACTTATTACAGTTGAACTGAAACATTCCTATATGGAAAGATGATATTTGTAATTCATGAGACTTTTCTCAGTATGAGGATAGTTGAAGGGAATATATGTATGTATATGTATGTGCATAATTATATTTATATGTATAAGCATATGTATATATGTGTGTATATGTATATATAGGTGGGTGCATGTGTGTGTATATATATGTGTGTATGTATATGTATACATAGACAGAGGGTACAGGGTGATTTGAATATGAAGGGATGATATCAAAAAATAAAATCAAGATGTGAAAGAGAAATATATTGGGAGAAGGAAAAAAGGAGAGACAGAATAGAGTAAATTTTCTCACCTAAAAGAGGCAAGAGAAAGATGTTACAATCAAGTGGAAGAGCAGGGAGGTAAAAGCAAATGAGTCAACCTTACTTTCAATGGACTTGGCTTAAGGAGGGAATAATATACACACTCAATTGAGTATCTTACCCTACAAGAAAGTAGGGGGAAGGGGTTAATAGGGGGAGGGAAGATATAAGAGAGGACAGATTGGGGGAGGGGCTGAGAAGCAAACACTTTTGAAAAGGGACGGGATCAAAGGAGAAAATAGAATAAATGGGAGGGGATAGGATTGAGAGAAATATAGTTAGTCTTTCACAGTATATACTATGGAAATGTTTTGCATATCTACACATGTATAACCTATGTTGAATTGCTTGTCTTCCCAGTGGGGGTGGGTGAGGAAGGAAGAAGGGAAAGAATCTGGAACTCAAGGTTTCAAAAACAAATGTTAAAAAAGTGTTTTTACATTTAACTGGGAAATAAGATATACAGATAATGGGGTATAAAAACTCATCTTGCCTGACAAGAAAGTAAGGGGGAAGGAGGTAATGGTAGGGTTGAGGAAGGGGGGGAGAATGTAAGAGAAAGCAGACTGGCAGAAGGGGTATTCAGAATGCTTTCCATTTTGGGGTGGTGGGTAGGGGAGAGATGGGGAGAAAATTTGTAACTCAAAATCTTGTGGAAATGAATGTTGAAAACTAAAAATAAATTCTGGGAGGAAAAGAGTGCTTGAAAGTCCTCCATTTCATTAAATATTCAATTTTCATATAAGAATTATATTGCATTTTGCTGGTAGATTTTTCTTGGTTGTAATATAACTTCTTTTGCCTCCTGTAATATACTATTCCAAGTCCATCACTTCTTTAATGTGGTAGCTGCTAAATTTTGTGTGATCCTGACTGTGGCTCCATAATATTTGAGTAGTTTCTTTCTTGCTGCTTAAAGTATTTTCTTTTTGACCTGGGAGCTCTGGAATTTGGTTATAATGTTGCTTGGATTTTTCATTTTGGGATCTTTTTCAGAAGAGAGATGCCTTTAATTTCTATTTTAGCTTCTGGTTCTAGTAAATCAGAGTAGATTTCCTTTATAATTTCTTGAAAGATCCTGTCTAGGCTCTTTCTTCAATCATGACTTTCAAGTACAATAATAATTCTTTTTGATCTATTTTCCAGATCAGTTGTTTTTCCAATATTTTCTATTTTTTCATTCTTTTGACCACTTTGTTTTATTTTATCCTGATGCGTCATTGTGCTATTAATTTCCATTTAACCAATTTTAATTTTTGAGGAATTTTTTTTCTTCAATGAAATCTTGGAATTCTTTTTCCATTTGACCAATTCTGTTTTTAAGGTGTTATTTTCTTCAGTTTTCTATGTGCCTCTCTGTTTTACCAAACTGATATTTTTTCCTCATTTTTCCTCTTTACTGTCATTTTAAAATTTATTTTCCCCTCTACCACTGTTTGAGTTTGAAAATATGTTTTTCACTCTTCCAGTAATTCTTATTGGACTTGTGTTTACTTCACATTTGTTTCCTTTGAGCCTTTGTAGCTGTTTTGATTTTATTGTCTTCTGAATTCTTGTCTTGTTCATCCCTGTCACTCAGATTTTTATATTCAGTTTTTTTGTTGTTATATATTCATTTCCCCACTCTATTTCCTGATTTTGAATTTTATATTAAAGTTGGGCTCTGTTTCTGGCATGGAGGGGAAGGGCACTGTCTCATGCTTTAGGCTTTTTTGTTTTTTTCAGAGCTTGTCCTATGGGTTTGGAAGATTTTTGTGCTTCTAATCTGGTATCATCTGGGAAGAGATGTGGTCACTGTTCTCCTGGTTTTCACTCTTGTCCTTACCCAAGAAGAACCCCTGATCTCTTGGGATTGTGGTGAATACTATTCCTCAGGGTCCCTGCTCCATTGGCATCAGGAAAGATACTGTTCCTCATGGTTCCTGAACTCATGTCACCAAAATGATACGGCCCCTCAGGGCTCCTTTTCCCTCTGAATTAAAAGTACTCCTCTCTGTCTTTGAACTATGACCGAGGAATGGCTATAATTAATTGATTTAAAAAAAAACAGTGTCTGGTCCAGCATCCATAGCACAGGTATTGCCTCTTCTGACCAGTTGCCAAGTCCCCTTATCTCTTGCTTAAGAACTTCCAAAACTGCTGCCACTGTTTCTGTCACAACCATCTAGCCCTATTACTGGTGTTTCATCCACATGGACACCAGGCCAGCCTCCAACCCATGTCCCAGATCTCTCCTTCCAACCTCCTAAATTCTCTTGGGCTAAAATAATGTATCATTCTGATCTTTTATTAGCCCTTCCATTCCAGATTTCTATTTGAAGCATTATTTTAAAGTTTTTTGAAGGTGAATATTGGGAGAGCTTATCTGAGTGCTTCTTCTACTCTGTCATCTTGGATTCACTGACTTTGTTTCTTCTTAACTGAAAACTATTTTTTGCCCATAATTCTAATGAAAGTAGGGACAATCCTTTCCTGTCAAAGTCCATGAATTTTGGAGCAATTAATTTTCCTGAGGGCAGTTAGGTGTTACAATGGATGTGAGACCTGGAGTCAGGAAGACTCATCTTCCTGAGTTCAAATATGGCCTCAGACATTTAATTGCTATGTGACCCTAGGAAAGTCATTTAACCCTGTTTACCTCAGTGAGAGAATAGTTTCTGAGTTGGAGAAGGAAAATGAGCTGGAGAAGGATATGTCAAACCACTCCAGTTTCTCTGTCAAGAAAACCCAAAATGAGGTCACAAAGAATTGGACACAATTGAATAACAACTCAAAAACAACAATTTTCCTGAGGATGAAAGACATTTTTCACTTTTTTTTCTGGATTGTGAATTTACCAGAAATCTAGCTTACATAATTTATTTTTCCTCCCAAAATGTGTACTGTTATTTATAAAAGATACTTTTCTAGATCTTTTATTACCATCTCTAAAAGGTAATATCAACATTTTTTGGAAGCAGACCTCTAATTTTATTTACAGAACTCCTAGTGAAGAAACTCTCTTTACCAACACAGATCAGCACCTGCTCTGCAACTAATAGTTTAGAGAATTCCCTGAGGTGTTGAAAGGTTAAATGATTTGGCCAGGTTCACACAGCTGATAAGTCAGAGGTGTAACTTGAAGCCAAATATTGCTGACTTTGAGACTAGCTCTCTATTTGCTGTGCCACCAACACCCTTATCATATGCATTTTACATAAAAGAAAAGGATCATTATTACTATTGGTTAAGCTAGGTGTTCCAAATGTTCCTAAATTGCTTCCTCATTAAATGGAAGAAAATTTAGAAGGCAATGTAGTCTCTCTTATTTTACAATAGAGGAAAATGAGGACCAGAGAAGTTACATAACCTGCCAGGGCTTACAGCACTTGTTATTATGTAAGAAAAGTCAAAAAGGAATATTTTCACCTGGGGGCAAAAACAGTTAAAGAGATCTGAGTGTGTAGGAGAGATCGGCAATGGTGACTCAGGAGATAATTCAACATAAGTAGAGTTCCACAAAGAGAGATGGTGGCTTGCTCCCTTAACAAATACAACACACACACACACACACACACACACACACAAATATGTATATGTGTATGTACATACATATATGCATTTGTGTACATATTTGTGTATATACACAAACATAATATATATGTATATGTGTGCATATATGTGTGGTGTATATATATATATTATGTATGTTTGGTATACACACATATATGAAGAGAGAGAGAGCACAGATCTTTGTGTGGTGACCAATAACTGGAAATTGAGGGGATGTCCATCAATTGGGGAATGGATAAACAAGTTGTGGTATATGAATGTAATGGAATACTGTTGTGCTCTAAGAAATGATGAGCAGACAGATTCAGGAAAACTTGGAAAGACTTATATGAACTAATACTGAGTGAGGGGAGAAGACCCAGGAGAACATTGTGTACAGTTACAGCCACATTGTGGGATGACTAACTTTGATAGACTTGACTCTTCTCAGCAATGAAAGTTTCTAAGACAACTCCAAAACACTCATGATGGAAAATGCTATCCACATCCAGAGAAAGAATTACAGAGTCTGAATGCAGATTGAAGCATGCTATTAGCTCTCAATCTTTTTTGTTTTGTTTCTTTACTCATAGTTCATCCCATTGGTTCAAATTCTTCTTTGCAACATGACTAATGTGAAAATATACTTAATGTGAATGTATATGTAGAGCCTATATCAGATTGTATATTGTGTTGGGGAAGGGAGGAGAGAGGAATGGAGAGAAGGGGAGAAAATTTGGAAATCAAAAGCATGTGAAACTGAATGTTATAAAGCAATAATTAATTAATTAGATGAGATAGGAAAGAATTAGATCAAGTCATTTTATGTATAACTAAGTTAAATTTATGCAAATGTTTATTTAATTCCAGTACTTAGCTTTGGAGGGGTGGAGTATGCATTATACTAGAAGAATAATCCTACTTTCCCTTCAGGACTCTTCTCTTGAACTCACACTCTCACTTTTTTTATATGAGAATACTACTTCTCTCAACTGCTCCCTTCCTTTCCTCTCCCTTGGGGCTTTTCATCCTGTCTCTGGACCTCTCCTAATCTGGAATTAGATATTGGGAGAGACAGGAAGAGAGCATTTTTGTTCCTATTTCCTCTTCTCAGCCTCTGGTGAGACCCCATTGTGACTTTTATTACTTTTCTCAGATTTGGATGAAGGGTTGGGTAGCAGATACAAATCCAGTTTTCTCAGTTTATTGACCTTCTGTTGAAAATTCACACAATTTAGCTAACATCTGGACTGTGTTTGCCAAAGCCAAATGAAACCCAAGCCTGGGCTTGAGAAAGAGTTGGTGTATTTGTTAGTTAAACCATTCGATGGCCTTATGAATGATGGAAAAGAAGCCAAATGCTCATAGTCCAATGCATAAAACTAATGAAAAGATAAGTGTTTTGTGTTCCATGTCCATCACAACTCTGAATTTTTCTTTCTTTCTTTTTTTTTTTTTTAAGCAATTGGGATTAAGTAACTTGCTCAAGGCTACACGGCCAGTTATTTCTGGGTGTGGTGCTAAGTATCAGAGCCCAGATTACAACTCTGAATTTCACTGTGACCTTGCACAATTCACTTAACTTTTGGTGCCTAATCATTTAAGTAGTTATCGAGATGGTGTGTAGGCCCAGGGGGTATATATGGAACCAGATATTTCTAGTGATCTAGTTATTTCTTGAAAGTAAGTTAGATGCTCTTGGTAGTTGAATTAACTCTTTCATGGGCTAGATTTCTATTTATTTACTATTGTTCCCTGACACCCTCCCCCTATTTTCAGTGAAGAATAAAGAAGTAGAGATAGGAAATTCTCCTTTAATGTGGAACTCAGCAATAATTGGTCTAGATTAGAAAGTGGAGATTGCCTATAATGAATGGTCTCTTGGTCATTTGTCTCATCTTTTTTGTTTATAAGTAAAAACTTAATGGAGTCTGTTGAGCCCCCGCTGTTCCTGTGGATACAATGTCAGCGATAGATGTAAAGCAGCATGGCTGAGAATATGTTAGTATTCTTTTTAGGTCTTGCTGGATTTCAATAATTTTTTTCTCCCCAAAATATTGTATCTCTCTCTGCTTGGATTCATGTAGTAAAAACATACATTTTTCTTTGTTTCTACATTTTTTGGACCATACCTATGATTTTTTCTATACAGCAGTGCCCAGTAAAGAATTCTACATCATCACCTGCTCTGAAACTCATAGTCTTAGAGTCATTCAGCCAATAAATATTTAAGTACCTACTATGTGTCTGGCATTGCGCTAAGTGCTGGGGATACAAAAAAGGGTAAGAGAAAATAAAACAGCCTCTCTCTTCAAAGAGTTGTCTGGGGGCACGCAGAGGGATTTTTAGATGTTTATTATGTGCTGGGCATTGTGCTAAGCACCAGGATGAAAGGAAGGCAAAAACTGTTCTTGCCTGCCCAAAAGCATACATACTAATAATGAAGGTAATATGTAAATAACCAACTGAATACAAGTTATGCAAAGAACTGGTATGTTCATGAAAGGATTCTTGCATTGGAATCAGGAAAATTTTAGTTGGGTTCAAGTCCTGTCATTGACATATCTGGGCTATGTGATTACAGCAAGTCATTTAACTTCTCAGTGCCCTGGTCAACTTTCTGAGGCTAAACTCTAGATAATTTGCTTATTTGAATTGAAGAATGTTTACACAACTGTGATTTCCCATAATAAATAGAAGTCTGAACAACTTCAGACAACAGATAGATAAATGGATAGATAGATAGATAGGTAGATGGATAGAAATATGTGTGTATGTATACAGTCACATTTCTGTGCATGTACCTTTATTTTTTCCAACCTTTCCCATATAAACTTATTAGTTAAATTTCAGAAAAAGCATGCATAAGAATTATGACTTTGTCACAATAGCCCATTGTGTAAATCCATCTTGAGGTTGGGCCAGGATGGGCATCTTTAGACCTGAAAGAAGGATAAAAGGTTATACCGGAGGAAAGCTGCCGCTGTTCCTTTTTAACTTAGCTAACAGGACTACTTCAACAAAGAATGCTGAAGGAGGTAGAATTTTTTTTTAAATCTCATTTGCAGTTCACTTTCAAGTCTGGAAGGTCAAAATTTCAGGCTAGAGTTTTGCAACGTTAACTAGCTATTAGCTCCTTCCATCAGAATCTCATCAAGTAGTTGTAAAACTGAAAGCCACTGAAGTTTCCCTTGAGAGCCAAATGTTGATTATTTGGCCATTCTGAAGCAGATGACCTTTCCTTTATCTTTTCTTCCTGGTCATCATAAATAGATACAAGCAATTCCATCAAAGTCCCTGTAATTATTGGTTTGATTTTCATCTCTTTTAAAAAAACTTCTTGCTATAGCAAACTATGAGTCAAAAGGACATACTTCACACAGTAATTGAGTCTGTCTGCACAAGATGTATTGTTCAACAAACACAAAATAAATGTTCCCACCATTGTTATTTTGTAATAACAATAGGAATATATTATTGTTATTATTAAGCTCACAAAACTTTTCACAATATTATTGGTCTTTCAATTGATTAGCAAAATCTATTCTAGTTGGACTCCATCTTTTGTGTCTTCCTCCTTGGCCTAATTTCTTTGTGTCTGACTGCAAAACACTCTCCTTCCCATACAAGTCTATTCAACTCTACTGAGTCCAAGTGTTGGCTATATAGCAATGGATGAACATACAGTCCAGAGCCTTACCATCCACTTATGTCATGAGTGCTCCTTGCAATATTGCTTGATATAACAAGCAACAGTGGATAGGGGGCAGAGCCAAGGTGGCAGAGTAAAAACAGGGACTGCTTGAGATCTCCCTCAAACCCCTCCAAATGCCTGTAAAAATGACTCTAAACAAGTTCTGGAGCAGCAAAACTGACAAAATGAGAAAATGAAACAAATTTCCAGGGCAAGACAACCTGAAAGGTCAACAAGAAAGGTCTATTGCACCAGTCTGAGAGAAGAGCACAGTCAAGTATGGACCATGCCATCATAGACTGGTCCCTAGCAAACCTTGTGTAGGCCTCAGGGGACTGAATCATTGGCAGCTGTGGTAGTTTCCAGACTTCTCAACACACAAAGACCAAAGACAACTTAGAAAGTCAGTAGGAAAGGTCTGTCAGACCTGGGTGAGAGAGGAACGGGATCCAGCCCCAGTCCTGGGGTGGCAGCAGGGGCAATGGCTGCAGTGGCAAAGGCTGCTTCTGGAGCTCTAGACTCACAGATGGTAGGGGGATCTAGTGACTGATAAGAGGGGGATTGCAGGGATCTCTTTGCTGATATTGAGGCAGAATTCTCTTGCTTTGCCCTGCTTGCATCTGGGTTGCAGTACTGGGTGACAGTCCTTAGGTGAGGAGTAGCACTGGCATGGCAGAGCTTGTAGAGGTGGTAGAAAGGTAATCCTTCCCACAGTTCCAAGACAGAAAAGAGTGCTTAGAATTACTCACAAATCAGAACACAGATCAGGAGAGTAGTAAACACCTCTCCTTTCAACATGCAATCTTGGAAGAACTGAAAATTTACAGGTCCATAAAAGTATTTCTGAAAACAGTTACACAAAACCCCTGAAGCTTGGGACAGTATTCCCTCCACACTGGAAGCAGAGATCTACCTTAACAAAGGGCTAAAAAGTCAAATAATTGACTGGGAAATTCATCAAACAGTGGGAAAAAAAATCAGATTATAGACTCTTACTTTGGTGGCAACGAAAATCAAAACATACAATTGGAAAAAGACACCAAAGCTCCTAAATCCAAAGCCTGCAAGAAAAATATGAATTGATCTCAGGTCATGGAAGAGTTCAAAAGGGATTTTGAAAATGAAGTAAGAGAAGTAGAGGAAAAATTAGGAAGAGAAATGAAAATGATGCAAGAAAATCATAAAAAATGAGTCAGCAGCATGCTAACAGAGATCCAAAAAAATTCTGAAGAAAATAACACCTTAAAAAATAGACTAACCCAATGACAAAAGAGGTCCAAAAGCCAATGAGGAGAAGAAGGCCTTAAAAAGCAGAACTGACCAATTCTGGAAAAGGAGGTTCAAAATTTCACTGAAGAAATTTATTCACTTTTTTGAGGGGGAGAGGCAAGGCAATTGGGGTTAAGCAACTTGCCCAAGGTCAAACAGCTAACAAGTGTGGCAAGTATCTGAGGCTGGATTTGATTTCAGGTTTTCCTGACTCCAGGACCAGTGCTCCATTAACTATGCCACCTAGCTTGCCCCAAGAAATTTATGCCTTAAAAATTACAATGGAGCAAATGGAAGCTAATGGCTTTATGAGAAATCAAGAAAACAGAACCAAAAGAATGAAAAAAAAAATAGAAGAAAATGTGAAATAGCTCATTGGAAAAACAGCTGACATAGAAAACAGATCCAGGAAAGATAATTTAAAAATTATTGGATTATCTGAAAGTCATTATCAAAAAAAATATTCTGGATATCATCTTTCAAGAAATTATGAAAGAAAACTTCCCTGATATTCTAGAACCAGAGAAAAAAAAATAGAAATGGAACAAATTCACTGATTGCCTCCTGAAAGAGATCCCAAAAAGAAAAATCCTAGGAATACTATAGCCAAATTCCAGAGTTCCTAGGTCAAGGAGAAAATATTGCAAACAGTCAGAAAGAAACAATTCAAGTATTGTGGAAACATAATCAGAGTAACACAATATTTAGCAGATTCTACATTAAGGGAATATGATAGTCTAGAGCTGTAAGGAGCTAGGATTAACACCAAGAATCATCTACCCAGAAAAATTGAGTATAATACTTCAGGGAGAAAAATGAACATTCACTGAAATGGTGGACTTCCAAACACTCTTGATGAAAAAACCAGAGCTGAATAGAAAATTTGACTTTCAAATACAAGATCCGAAAGAAGCATGAAAAGGTAAACAGGAAAGAGAAATCATAAGGGACTTATTAAAATTGAACTGTTTTCATTCATAAATGGAAATATTATATTTGTAACTCATGAGACCTTTCTCAGTATTGTAATTATCTCACATAAAAGAAGCAAGAACAAGCTTTTACAATGGAGGGGAAGAGAAGGTGAGAGGGAATGAGTGAAGCTTACTCTCACTGGATTTGGCTTAAGGAGGGAATAACACACACACCCAATTGGGTATGAAAATCTATCTTACCCTACCAGAAAGTAGGGAAGAAGGGGATAAAAACAAGGGAGGAGGGGGTAATCAGAAACAAATGCTTTTGAGGAGGGACAGGGTCAAAGAAGAGAACAGAATAAATGAGGGGTCGGGTAGGATGGAGGGAAAAAGTCTCTCACAAAATGACTGTTAGGGAAGTGGCATGACTACACATCCATAACCTATATTGAATTGGTTGTGTTCTCAGTGAGGGTGGGTGGGGAGGGAGGAAAGGAGAGAATGTGGAACTTAAAGTTTTAAAATGAGTGTTAAAAATTATTTTTACATGCAACTGTGAAATAAGATATACAGGCCATGGGGTATAGAAATCTATGTTGCCATGCAGAAAAATAGAAGGGAAGGGGATAAAGGAAGGGAGAGTGATAGAAGGGAGAGCAGAATGGGGGAAGGAGTAGTCAGGATCCATGCTGTCTGGGGATAGAGGGAGGGGAAAGATGGGGAGAAAATTCAGAACTCAAAATCTTGTGGAAATGAATCTTGAAAACAAAAAATAAACAAATTTTAAAAAAGAAATAGCAGATAGAATGCTGGACCTGGAATTTGGAGAAACTGAGTACAAATCTAGCCTCAGACACTTTCTAACGGTTTGACCCAGAACAAGTCATTCATCCTCTGCTTGCTTAAGTTTCCTCACCTGTAAAATGGCAACAATTATTTCTACCTCTGAGGGTTTTGTGAGAATAAAATAGATATTTGTAAAGCACTTTGTAAACCACAGTACAGTGGTATATAAACATAAGCTATTATTATTACATATTACATTAAGTACCTGCTATGTGACAAGCATTGCATTGAATTCTGGGCAATGAGAGCCATACTAGTGATTCTAGTGATTAGGGCAAGACCAACCCAAGGAAAAGCAGTTGGAGGTGAGGGAACTTGCTGGGAGGAAATGCAAGCTTTGAAATACAAGCCATGATAAAGAGACTGAGACCCAAACTAACTTTAAAACCACTGATAAGGAGGCTGTCTCTAGGGGAGAATGGGTATGGACACTGGGCAAAGTGGTGGGAAGAAGCACCACATATCAAGTTCTTGTTTTAACTAATTATTTTTTCTATCTCATTGCAAGTAATAGTTGTGTCTATGCTCCTGAAAGAATGCAAGTATTGTAGGCACAATATACATTTTGGCATTTTGGATCAAAGCCCCAGTCATGCTTGCAGTTTATAGTTTGGTATAGAACTAATTATCAACATCAAGAACGTTATGCCTAGAATAAGGAGAGCAATTTATGCCATAACATCAATATCATTAAAGCAAACAATTTTGAAATTCTTAAGAACTCTGATCAATACACTAAGCAGCCATGATTCCAGAGTACCAATGATGAGGAATGCTGCTCACCTAATGACAGAAAATTGATGGACTAATATAAAGAATGAAACATGCTTTTTGAAATTAGTTTTGCTTTTTAAAATTCATTTTTATTTTATTTTCAGTCCTACTTCTTTCCTTCCCCTTCTACTTTCCTGCCTTTTGAGAATTCAAGAAAAATAAATTTCATTACAAATATCTAGTTATCCAAAACACATTTCTGCATCAGCTACATTCCCCCTCCCATCAAAAAGACAAAAAAAAATAGAAAGAAATAAAAGAAAACATGCACTTAGAGCTCTTAAGTTCTCTCTCTCTCTCTCTCTCTCTCTCTCTCTCTCTGGAATTTGACAACATATTTCTTTATGACTCCTGTGAAATTGTGGCTGCTTATTATGTTGATTAGAGTTACTAATTCTTTCATGACTGATTATTTTTACAGTATTGCTCTTTCTATGTATAATTTCCTGCTTCTGCTCACTTCACTTTGAATCAGTTCAGACAAATCTTCCCAGATTTTTCTGAAATATTCTTTTTCATCTTTACTTACAGCACAATAGTTTTTCTTCACATTTATATGCCATAACTTATTTAACCATTCCCTAATTAGTGGACCTGCCATAAGTTTCCAATTCCTTGCCACCACAAAAAGAGCTACTATAAATATTTTTATATAAATGAATTTTCCCCCTTCTTTCATCAATATCTTTGGGAGGAGATCTAATAGAAGTGTTGTCACATCAAAGGATATGCACGGTGTTTTAGGCATAGTTCCAAATCATTTTCTAAAATGATTAGACTAGTTTGCAACTCCACCAGAACAGCATTAGTATACCTATTTTCCTACATCCTCTCTAGCATTTGTCATTTTCCTTTTCTCCCATCTTAGCTAATCTGATGGGTGTGAGTTTGTACATCATATTTGTTTTAATTTGCATTGCTCTAATTATTAGTGATAATCATATAAACATATGATTATCATATATAATCATATAAACATAATCATATGGCTATTGATAGCTTTGATTTTTTCTTTCAAAAATTTCCTGTTCATAATCTTTGAGTTTATCAATTGGAGAGTGACTTATTCTTGTAAATTTATTCAGTTCTCTATATAGTTGAGAAATGAGACCTTTATTAGAGAAATCTGCTGCAAAAATCTTTATGAGATTTTTAAAAAACATACTGTATAGAATTTTTTGCTTAATATTGTTTACTTGTTATCTGTAATTTTTTAAATTTTTTTCCAATTGGGTTCAGGCAAAAGGAAGAAGAAATGCTTATAACTGAATAAAAGGATAATGTTTAATATAAAAGAAATAATTCAAAAATAAAAAGAATACATTACACATGCACATATCTATCTTTATTATCCATAGAGATACACACGTTAATTTTCTATATACAAATACAGTGTCCCCAAAGTCTTAGTGAATTAAGTTATTAAATATGAACTATTATAACTACAACTATAAACTATAACTATATATAATATATATTCACATTCATATACTATCCATATATTGTTATATACTACATACACATATATCATCTATCTTCCTTTTTTATGTCTCTACCTATCCATTCATATGTTCTTCCATTCATCTATCTTTCCACCTAGACCTATCTATCTATCTATCTATCTATCTATCTATCTATCTATCTATCTGTCTGTATCTATCTGTCTGTCTGTACGTCCATCCATCCGTCTGTCTGTCTGTCTTTGTATCTATATATCCTATCTGCAAATATTTTCTTGGGCAAATAGTTTCCTGATAGGACATAAACTTTTCTAAAGGAAAAACTTGGGGTACAGAAAAGAAATATAGCCACCTTTATATTTGCAATTTAAAATAATATACCACTGGAAAATTGATAGCAATTAAGAATTTAGTTCATAAAAAGGAAAAACAAATAAGTCATTTGAAGGTACCTCACAGCTGTTTCTTTACACAGAGCAGGAAAAATGAAAGATTGCATTTCTGAAATACTCCTTCCCAAGCCTTCCAATTCCAGATTCATGGTTTCTAAATTCCTAATTTCATGTTTCTTCTAGCCACATTTGTTGACTGTCTAAACTTCATTTCAAATTGGTAATCTCAATTACATTTCTTTGAACTGAACTGAAGGCAAAATAGCTTGCTTTTGGATGTCTCCATGTAATTACAATTTAATTTTGTCTGGTTGATATGCTAAAGATAATGGCTTCTATTTTGCAGAATGTGACAAAGCTCCACGTAACACCACTGCCAAGGCTTATGGCAGATTCCACAGCCAACCATTCTGTTGTTCCTGTGGAGTTCAGACTTAGGATTCTGGCACCTTCTCCTTAACTAGGGCTGAATGAGGATTTTCACTGGCTTGTATAAAGGCTCATCTCTACCAAGCAGATGATATGGAACATAGAGTAGTGATGTTGCCAGCCATGTGCTAGGAGGGAGCTCTGAGGCTCATACAAAAGAACACAACCTTCTTCCCTTTCTGGACTATTGTTCTTGAATAATATTACTTGGACTGGAGAATGAGATCACAGGATCATACAGAGTTAGAGCTGGAAAGTACCTTATAGTCCAGATGTTTCAAGTGTCCTAAATTGATTTTTCATTGTCCTTTTTGTAGAGATCCTGGAATCACAAACTTAGAGCTGGAAGGAAACTTAGAAGACTATCTAGTCTCTAATTTTATAAATGAGGAAACTGAGGCTGAGGGTGATGCTGTGACCTGCTCACAATAGACACTGGAATACCTAGGCTTTGTTGAGGGCAATGTACTGAATTTTTACAACTATTACTATCGTAATTTTTCAGAGGACAGTATTACTTCATCAAAGTCAGATAATGAACTAAGTCAAATTTGATATACCAAAACTATCCATCCAAGACATTTATTGATGGACATTTTAACAATAGCTAAATCATAGTTCTTTTATTTTCAAAACTCATATACCTCTTTCTCTTCCGACTGTAAGAGTTGTGCTATCTCAGGAAGCAATCAGACTTTTGCCTAGTACAATAAACTCACCTGTACTTGTTCCCTACCAAATGGATGAAGAGAGGAGCAATAGCTTGTCATCCATAGGTTGGCTAATATCCTAAAACCATGGAAGGCTTCCCAATCAAATGTAGAGTAAGCAGAGAAACACCATTTGATTCTCTTGAACTTTTTAATTTTTTTTCAATTAATAGACTTTTTTTCAGTTATCACTTCTCAAACCCTTTTAAAACAAAAAGAGGGGGACAGCTAGGTGGCGCAATGAGTAAAGCTCCAGCCCCGGAGTTAGGAGGACCTGAGTTTGTTTCCGGCCTCAGACATTTAACACCCACACAAAAAAACTAGCCGTGTAACCTTGGGCAAGTTACTTAACCCCAATTGCCCTCCAAGAGGCAACCCCCCCCAAAAAAAAAAACCCTCCCTTACAATAAATAAAAAAAGTAAAGCAAAACTAACCAACAGAATGACCATAATGGATAACACATGATACATTCTATACCTGTTTTCCTCCTTCTCTATTGAGAAAGAGAAATCTTTATTTTTTTAATCATCTGTCTTCTGGGATCAAGATTGGTAACTCTGATTAATTTGAGTTTACTTGCTTTTTAGTGTTGTTTTTATTTACATTATTGGAGTGTTATTGTTATTTAGTTGTTTTTCATTCATGTCTAACTCTTCATGATCCTATTTGGGATTTTCTTGGCAAAGATACTGGAGTAGTTTGCTATTTCCTTCTCCAGCTAGTTTTACAGCTGAGAAAACTGAAGCAAACAGTGTTAAGTGACTTGCTCAAGGTCACATTGCTAGTAAGTCTGAATCCAGATTTGAACTCAAGAAGATGAACCTTTCTGACTTCAGGCCTGGCATTCTATCCGCTCTGCCAACTAACTGATACTTTATTTCAATTATGTAATTTTCTCTTAGTTTTACATGCTTCCCTTTGCATCAATTCATACAAGTCTCCCCATGTTTTTTAGAAATCCTCAAATTTGTCATTCCTTATAGTGCAAAACTATCCCATTGTATTTATATAACACAATTTGTTCAATCAATGACTCCCCACTTTGCTTCCATTTTTGCCTTACAACTTACTTTTACATTTTTCCCAACTTTGTGAGAGTTAATGTACATCACTTTTTTTAAAGCTAGGTAA
>NW_027186492.1:19994034-20019592 GCF_028583685.1 Petaurus breviceps papuanus
ATATATATATATATATATATATATATATATATATATATATATATATATATATATAATGTCTCAAATAAAAGGTCACAATTAATAAAAAATATGTTTTATAATGATTTACCTGGACCATATGGAGTTTATGAAGAAAACTCACTTTTTCATTGCTCTAGTTGAATGGGCTCTGGATATGGATTCAGGAACTCTGGCTTGAATCCCTGCTTTGACCCCTACAAAGTATTTGACCATAGATAAAACAAACCAAAACCAAAACAAAGCAAAACCAAAACTTAAACTCTCTGGACTGCATATGTTAGTTTTCATTCATAAAATGGAGATAATAATATTTGCAGTACTATCACTGGGGAATTATTGTGGAGAAAAAGCTCTAGAAGTGTGCAATATTATTATATCTTTTCGTGTTGAGTATAGAAGGACCAGCACTGTGACATTCCTATGGACAATTTCACCAGGCAGGTTTGGAGGCTACTTGTTTACTGCAGGTGAAAAAAAAAAAGAGGAACCCTCCTGATGCACACTGTTCTCAGCTGTTAATGCTCTTCCACCATGTTTACCTTAATGGAGGAAGCATGGTAAAGTGGAAAGAGAACTGGTCTTGAAGTTAAATTAACCTGTGTTCAAGTCCTGGCACATACTGTCTATATGACTGTAAATAAATCTCTTTGCTTCTCAAAGTACTAGGTACTTCCCTAAGATTATAATTACAGAGAAGGTTTTCATCTATATCAGGAGAGGGAGCTTTCTTTGATAATTAAATCCCAGTCATAGTTCTTATATCCATCTAATAATGTGCTGGTAAAATGTTTAAAAAAAGCAGTACAATAAACTTTTGAAGTTTAATCTGCATTATTAATATTTCCTCCATCATTTTCTTAACTCTTGACAATCAATAAAACTATTAATAATAATAAATAGCTAATATTTACACAGTGCTTGCCATATGTCAGGCACTATACTAAATCATACACATTATATATACACATAATACATACTATATGTATATACACACACATGCACACACTACAAATGCATACATATGTATATGGAAACACACACAATAGCTAACATTTATTAATCTTACTCTTTACAATTTTTTTTCTCTTTTCATCCTCCTAACAACCTAGGAAGGTAGGTGATATTATAATCCCCATTTTACAGATGAAGAAACTGAGGCAAACAGAGCTTAAATGAATTGTGAAGTTTAACACAGATAGTTATGTGTCTGAGACTGGATTGGAATTTAGGTCTTCCTGACTTTAGATATGATAGCATTGTACCACCCACCCAGCAGTGGCCTCAAAGCCTACAGAATCCAATATTTTCTACCAATCTTTCATCCAAGTTCTGACTGGGCTAGAACCTGCTTATCTTCTGAGATGACATAAGATTGGGGCAATTCAGTGAGGTGTAGCTGAAAATATAAATCAAGCCCTTTTTGTAGTATTTGCTACTTTTCAAAGTATAAAGTGAAAATTTAACAACCTGTTCTCACGAGCAGACTCCAGCATACGTATCTCTCTGATACACTATAAATTCCTTGGGTTAAAGTACTGATTCATTTTAATCTTGTATCCTCAGAGCCTAGCACAGTGTCCAGTATAGAGTAGGTACTTAGTACATGTTTGCTCAATTGCTGAGTGATGTATTGATTAATTAGGCCATTGATAATTGTTAAATGAGTTATCTTTTATTATCAGGTGTTATAAGAATGTAAATTTTTAAGATCTTCCCTGCCCCAAGGCTTAAGTGCACCTGGAGCCTGTGGTGGGAGGCTTGTTTCGCAGGAGATACTTTGTGATTGGGCATTGCGTAAAGACGGTTGTTATATTCTCTGAGCCAGGAGAAGGCTATATAAGCCCTGATATGAGACTTTGTTTTGGGGCTTATTTTGAGAAGTGTTGTGTGATTTGACCAGATGAGACTCTGGGCAGCCATTGAGAGACCCCCAGCTTTGAAAAACCCAGATATTGATGCTTACCTCTCTGGTAACTGTGATTTGGAATGGATGTATGTAATGGTCAGAAAGTTTGGAGGCCTGTCTGCTTAATGTGTTTCTCTGTATTGTAACTTCTGTCTGTATACTCTGAAGTTTGGGGTGCTGATCTTTTTCCCCTGAACTAGGTAAATTATATGTTTGATTGATTAAAGCATGATTGTTAACCCATTTTGAGTTGTTTTCCTTTAGAAAAGCAGATCTAAGAACCTGTGTTGGCAGCCATCCTGGGGATGCTGGGGTTCTTGCTGCTACATCAGGTGAGTATAAGAATGAGTTGAGTATGAGGGAGAAGTAGCCACATGCCTTGAGAATCCTGATTTCCTACCACTGGGTAACTGTTTTGTGGCTTTTGCTCAACTTTTAGAAGCGGCATTCAGGAAGTGCCAATGACCATGTCAATCTAGGACTTCACAATTGTTCATCTCAGAAGCCCTATATCAATATAAAGGGGACATGCTAGTGATGAAAGTAGTGCCTATGAACTTGACTGATTCTTGTTTCTTACTAAAGGGTTCATCTTCTACCATAGTAGCCACTGCAGGGGAGGTTAGGAGGTTCTAACATTAACATGGATTTGAGCAGATATTATAATCCCTCCTTTCCAGATGGAGAAACTGAGGTACAGGGCAAGAAAGTTTACCACTGATTACAATCCAAATATCAGTGGTGTTATTGAAATTCTCTAATAAAAATCTAGGAAAGAAGTAACCAGCTATGGAGAAAAATATCAATCTATGCTGGTCATAGAAGATTTATAAATACCCAGTCTTTTTGTTTAGATCTGTAATTTGATCTGTATAGAGAAATCATGTTGTAGAATCTCCCTTTTCTGACACACAATAGCAATGTAATCATAAATCAGTCTCAATTTTTTTTGAAGGCATTGTGAGGTTAAATGATGTCACTGTGGTTCCATCCACGAGGAGGTCCCTTGCTCATGGTTAGTATGTGTCAAAAGGACTAACGAGAACCTAGTCCTTAACTTAAATCCAGTACTCTATCTAATATGTCATATTGCTACTTTAACTGGGGCAGGAGGAAGAGAGGACATTACCACATATTTCATTTAAAATTATGGAAAATTTAGTAGTTTTATTTTTTTTTCTTAAAATTTTTAAGATGGGTTAAAAATCCTTTAAAATTTCTTATGACATTTAATGCTTGGAATCCACATTCAACATTCTATTCTTATCTTACTCCTGATAATAAGTCTTTAGTTCTTCATTCCTTAAAAATAATGTTTTCATAATGTATTTCTCAAAGTTCACCTTGGCACTTTGAAAGTGCATGAAATGAATCCTTGAGAAAAAATATTCCTTCATCCTTCTTGGAAGCTCTTTTTTTTTTCTGTCCTGCCTAAAACAACCTTTTCAGCCTAAGTAAAGAATGAGGGAAAATGCAAACACATGGCTTGATCTCTTCTCCCCTGTATAGTTTTTAATTTAATGCTCATTTTTTTCCTCCATTTTTCTTTCACTGCTCAACGAGTCCACTGATTTTTCATCATTAACTTTGTCAGGTGCCAGAATGATAAAGGAGGTGAAAATTCAGCCTATGTAATAATTGTTTTAGTCACACTGGCTTGACAAACAATGCAATAAAAATCAGGGTGTAAAATTCAGAATGGAACTTGTGAAACATGTTATCAAGTCCTGTATCAAATGCTCGAACATGTTCTTAATTGGCAAAGCTTTAATGTCATTAGGAGTTTTGCATATGCTTCAGCTAGCTTTTGTGCAGTAGAGAATAAATATCGATATCCATCTGGCACTGTGAATAGGGCACATATGGTAACAGAAGACCTTAAAACACATCAGGTACAGTTTCTATTATTCAAGTCACTGCTGCACCAAAAGGAGTTTGGTACCCTTGATGTAGCTTTTGATTTCAGAAGTAGAGATGTGTAGATTTTACAAATTTAGCTTGCTATTTTGCATGTAACCTTAATAATTTTGCCTGCTTTGCCCTACTGTATTATTAATAGTAGCTGTTGCAAATCCCCTGTTTGGATTCAAGTTCTAATCACAACAGCAACTGCTTTGCTTTCTAGCAAGCATCCTCCTTGGTTGGGTGGGTGAAAGGGAGGGGAGTGTTGGCAGGTCCTCTTTGTTCATACCTTCTGTCCTTTCTGAAAGCACCATAAAAATTAGGTTTGTAGAACTAAATTAAAATTGAGACTTGAGGTGATTATCCACAGAGCTTAATCCCAAAACAAACAAACAACTATTATGATGAAGAGTAGGGGAGGATAAAAAAGGGAGGGAAAAAAGTAATTAAAAATAATGTACCCATGTGTTAAGTGAGTTTTCTAGACCACCAGAGTGGGGCTCCAAAATCCTTCTTTAGAGATGTCTCTAAAAATTATCAGTTGGTTATACAATGAACATTTATTAAGCACCTACTATGTTCTGGGCACTGTGAAGCACTGGGGATATAAAAGACAATCCCTGTCCTTTAGGAGCTCACAATCAGTATGGCTTGTGTTTGCCTCCACCCAAAATTCTCTATGGGAATAATAATCTGTCTAGTTCTTACTTGTTCCCACATAATAATTCTTCCATATTCTCTTGGGCAATATCCATATTTGGTGTGTTTTTAGCTCTCCTCAAAGAATTACAGTTCCCTCTGTAAATGCAAAGCTCTGTAAAAAAAAAATCTGCATGTAGAACTTAATTATTATGAAGCATGTGGAGAAGAAAAAATAGATTTACCCCTAGTCCACTTGACCTCTGCCTCAATTAATTCTCTATCCCTCATTAAGAAAACTACCAACCAACCAGCCAATAGCAACAACAACAACAAAAGAAATGACAAAAACAAAATCTCCCAGCACTAATAGATGAAGTCTGAGTAGCAGGAATTGAATTGGAGACTTGAATCAAGAAATGTCAGTCTCATCTCATGGCCTGTTCTCACTGCACTCTGGACTTATGCCTTCATTTACTCTGGCACTTGGGTTCCAGGTGCATATTTTCATCTACTCTTTCCAACATCAGAAGAGTGGTCTCACATACTGCTTGGTTGAAATGCTCATAGATATTTCCTACCTAATTGCACCAAATCCCCTGGAAGTTCCTATAATCCCAGTAGTGCATGACTTTCTTTCTTCTTTTCAGAACATCTCAGTCCTTAATGTTTATGGAAGATAGATCCTTTCTTATCAGGTATGTAAAACTTAACACATTAGGAGAGCTGGAATTATCTAGGATGATATACCATCTGATAGGTGAGTTCTTTAGCTTATCTTGCCTGGAACCAGGCCTCCTGTCACTTCCCAATCATCTCCATACTATACTGACTTCACTCTCGCTACTACCTTTGTCTCCCTCTCACAAGACCCTCTGACTCTGCTCCTGGGATGACAGACTTTACTAGATGAGTTTTTGCCTTATCTTGTCTAGAACTAGGCTTCCAAAACACTTTATTGACTTATACTTGTATCTCCTCTACAGGAGTATAGTGCCTAAAACCATCAAGCATTCAATAAACTCTCCCATCTTCTGGTTTCTCTCTACCTCTTTGTCTCTGTCTCTCTGTTGCTTTTTCTCCTTATCTTTCTGTGTTTCTCTGTCCTATTTTTCTGTCTGTCTCTCTATCCTCTTTCTGTGTCTGTTTGCTTGTGTTTTTCTGTCTCTTTCTGCCTCTCTGTGTCTCTGTCTCTGCCTCTGTCTCTTTCTGTTTTTGTGTCTTTCTTTCTTCCTCTCTGTCTCCTGTGTCTCGGTCTGACTGTCTGTTTGTCTCCCTTATTCAACTACACCAACCACACCAATGAATTAACAATATATTTTTTTCTGCCATCATAAACCTGGGTCTACAGGCAATAAGAGAAATAGGTTGAGCTGGTATATCTGTGCCTTTTCATTTGTTGAATTAAAGACATTCAATTAACATTTATTTATTAAGTATATGCCGGGCAGTGTTGTGATGTTGCATAGTAGACAGAGAACCAGCCCCTGAGACAAGGAGAGGTTGGCTCAAGTTCCATTTCTAAATAAACCATATGACCCTTACTTAATCTCTCAGTGCCCAAGGCAACTCTCTAAGACTATAAAGTACAGAAGAAATTTTCAAGTGCATTGCCAATGGGGTTTCTCAATGGGTTGTCCCTATACTAATTAAATGATTGTGTTGGACCCTAAAAGTGCCAGCTTCTGTGGATACAAAAATGAAAATCATCTTTGCCCTTAAGGAGTTTATCTTCTCTTGTATCCATATTCAGAGTAACAAATGAATGAAAAATTACAGTAGTGGTGGTTGTTGGGTTTGTCCTTGGTTTTCAGAGGACCATGACATCAGAGAAATGACGACATGACTTGAAGTTGACTTTGACTTGAGAGAGGGAGGGCTGTGCAAGGTCCCCAGTCTTACTTTCTCCTCCAGAGCCATCTGGATCCAGTGACAGCAGTGGTAATTAAGGGCAGAGACTAGGCCTATGATTTCATTGATCGAGAGAACACCCACTGAGTAATTCCTACATGGGCAGGTTTGATATTCTTTGCAACGTATAGCCTTAGCTGCTGCTTAGTGAAAAAAGGGGTTAAGTGACTTGCCCACTATCAATCAGTGAATGTCAGTGGCAGGAGCTGAACCCAGGTCTTCCTAGCTTTGAGGCTAATTCTCTATCATCTATAAAACAGTGCCTCTGCTATGTATGTTCAAAATGGAAGATAAATTCAGATATCTACTCAGACTTTGGTTGTCTATATTTCTGCCACCAGATTGACTTTCCATACAATTATTTGCTAGTCTAATATGTCTGTCAGTGGTTCAAAACATTTATTAATCTTCAACAGTAAGTAATCTTCAACATTTTAATTCTTTTGGTTTTTCCAAGCCCCAGAGAAAGATATTAGAAAAGTTCAATTTTTCAGATTTGTGTAGCAAATTGAACCAAATTTTGTAAGACAGGAAGAATATATAATATTGTGCTATATTATATATAGATATATAATAGAATTAAAAATAAAAAGACTACATGTGTAGAAAAGTGATGCTGAAACCATAATGAAAAATCTTGTACATAGTACATGCTTTATTAGATGTGGAAAGGACCTCAGAAGTCATGTAGTACAGCCCCTTCACTTTATGGAGGAGAAAATTGAAGCCAGGTTAGGTTAAGTTACTTACCTAAATCCACATAGATAACAAACACCAGAGGTCAGATTTGAACCTATATCCTCAACTACAGAGTCACTATATTGTCTCCATAAAGGAAATAATTCAACAGACTTAGAGAGACTTGAGCATATGTATCATTTTGATAATTCTATAATCCATTTTGATTTCCTAGGCAAGTTCTTAGTAGAAGTCTTTTCAAATGGCAGGGGTGCCCTAACTGAAGATTCCTTTAAGAAACTCTGGTGACCAGGGCCTTATGCCTTGTCTTTACAAGCTCTCTTTTGGTTTAGTCTCTTTGCTGATGGTGTCTGGTAAGAGATAATGCCATTAAATAGGGAGAACTTGGGCCTTTTACCCTCTGTTGTTAACATGTAGTCCAATAAAATGGACTTCAGATATTTGCCTCTGGGTTTTTCCTAGTTTCCATGTGTCCCGGCATCTTAGAGTTATGGTTTTGCAGCTGCCCACCCATGACCAGAAGGACAAGGAACAATCTTTGGGATCTAGCCACCTGGTGGCCATGACATATCTGATGTGAATTTGGTGGAATCAGATTATGTAGAAACTGCACTGAGTGAGTCCACTATCTGTAGCGGCAAGCACCCCAAGCGTCCTCAGGGTTTGCTGCCACCACAGGTTCTTGGATCTGCTTTGATAAAGGAAAGCAACTCAAAATGGGTTAACAAGCTTACTTTAATCAGTCAAGCATATTTCATTTACCTCGTTCAGGGGAAAAAGGTCAGCACCCCGAACTTCAAAGTATACAGGCAGAAGTATCAAGACAGAAACAGATCAAGTAGACAGCTTTCCAAACTGTCCAACCATTACATCCATACCAAACAACATCTGGGTTTTTCAAAGCCGGGGGACTCTCAGCAATGGCTTCCCATAGTCCAGATCAAATCTCAGAACACTTCTCAAAGTGAGCCCCAAAACAAAGCTACACATCAGGGCTTATATAGCCTTCTCCTGGCTCAGAGGATGTAACAACCTTATTGACCCACTGGCCAATCAAGAAGTATCTACTGAAAAACAAGCCTCCCACCCCAAGCTCCAGGTGCACTTTAGCCTAGGGGCAGGGAAGATCTTTACATTTACATCCCCATTACACTATCCTCAGAGACCAAGATAATATGGGAGAGCATGTGATCCTAAGGCATTTGTGGAGGTAGTGGTGGTGGTGCTGGGGAATTTTGGATTTTTGAAATGCTATATTATTTCATGTTTGTACTTGTTATATTTTTTACTCATTATAATTTTCATTCCTGCTATATATTTGCAGCTAAGATCCCTTTCTGAAAGCTAATTGATGTTAAATGATTAAATGGAACTGTGGTGTTAGTCATAGGCACCTAACAGTTGGGGAAAAAAATGATGGTGTCAGAAGCTAACAGACTCAAGAAAAAATATCTCAGATCCCTAAATTGTGAGGGGAAAAGGTAGAAATCCTTGCTCTCAGAGAATTAGTCATAATGAATTTGCTACATGAAATCATACAGAGAGAGAGGGAGAGGGAGGGAGAGACAGAGAGAGGGGAAGAGAGAGAGAGACAGAGAGACAGAGAGAGACAGAGACAGAGAAACAGAGAGAGAATTTCTTTGGAAAGGCACTGGAGGAGTCAGGAAAAGAATCACATAGTGTTAGAGAGCTCTCTCAGGTACTGAGAGGTTTAAGTGACAGCTTTTCTGTATCAAGAATAGGACATGAACATTGGTCATCTTGTCCCTGAAGTTGACCCTTCATCCCCTATGCCATACTGACTCTGATTCATTTAGGTACCTGTAGCATTTTAAGTGGTGTGCCACAGAACTTGCTACTTCAGCAAGGTAGAAATGTCCCATGAGCACAACCCCACATCTCTAGGCAAAATCTCCCCACTATATCCCCTGTGTTGGTTTTAATTTCCAGTTTGACCTGGAATGACTTTATTTTAGCAGCCCTGATGGGAGTAGACATGCTCATGCAACGTCACTTTCCTGTGTCTGTCAGGGGACGGTGAAGCAAGGCGAGGTGGGCTAGAGGACTCCCACATTAACATATTTCCTAGACGCTTCATCCTCATGGTCAATCTTTATGGATGCCTTCCAGCTCCCTGTGGAAAAGTGAACCCATCAGGATCAGCAGTAGATTAAAGCTCACACACTTCAAATTGGCGGCTTGCCTGAGCTTGCCAGAAGGGTAAAGAGTTCACTGCAGCGTTAACAGAGAAATCTCTGCAACAGTTCCCCTCCTCCCCCTTTCAATCCTTGAAAAGAAAAGAAAGAATGAAAAAGAAAGAAAAGAAAATCTAATCATTGGGAAACTTCCTGGTGTTCATGGATGGTTTATTGGCCCCTTTCTTCTGGCCTGGTGCTATTGTTCTGCTTGCTGTCTTATATTACCTGTATTCCTCTAATGAATAGGCCTTCTGTGAGGTCTGCATGCTTTAAAAAACACCATCCCCCTTTTCGCCTCTATTCCCAAGCTGACTTTTGCTTCAGTGTGCTTGAGTGCAGAAGAATGAACTGTCAGCGACAACTGATTTATAAGACCGATTTACCTTCTGGAGAGTGTAATTATGTTCATAGTTAAGAATTAATCAGGTGAGAGAATTATGGAATAATCATGCTCTGGACTTTGAAGGACAAACTAAATGGAGACCAATCCCTGCATCACACAACCATCCCAGCAAATGGAGAGAGTCTTTTGCTCTCTAATGGTTGGAGGGTCCAGTTTCGAAGTCAGTTGTCTTTATTTTTAAGAAATGAAGTGAGAAAATCTTGCTGTGTTTCTTCAGTGGAGCTCTTCTAAGTCAGCCAGATTAAAAAGGTAGAGAAAAGGATATTTTTTTTAATTATGAAAGGAAGAATTCCAGAGAGATTGAACATACTCCTGGTGGGGAATTTTGCTGTTGTTTTCAATTCAGGTGACCTATTAGCTACACAGTTTTCACTTAGCATTGTGAAACATACTCCATTTGAGATGGCTTTCCTTTGCTGTTCCTAGGTAATATGTTTTCCCCTCACCTCAGTCAGTAATGGGGGTTGATGGCATTTACAATCAACCCCTTGTTCTCTTCCAGTTGCAGTTTTCTTTGCCTTATGGATAGAGAATTTTCTAGTCAATTATTTTAGCCATTTGTCCCCTTTCCAAATTTCACATTTCTGTAGGAAAACAGTGGTGGTTGATTAGTGAAATTTATCTTGTATATTTTCAAACAGTTTTCTTGAGAGATATGGAATTTGCCTTTGATTCTTTATCCTTTGCTATTAAAATTTTGCAGCAAAAACACAGCAACAAAAGAATTAGATAGGTGAGATAACTGCCCACTGCTGCAATGTTGGACCAACAAAGACAAAAATGGTTCAGAGACCCTGAAGCAGAACATGGGAATCTACGGACAGAGGTGAAAGTCTTACCCAAGAGGTCTCCTAGCATACACCAGTATCAACCTAATCATCCTTTTCTCAAGTCCTTTTTTTGAAGGTTTTTTTTTTCTTGGCATTTACAAAAAGAGGAGTATTGCTTACAGAAATCTAGACTTACTAGATTCAAAAAAAAGGGTGGGGGAGATTCTTACACAGGAGGATTCACAACAGGATTCTGTTAAAGAATGTGTAACAGTTTTCATCAGGGTTCCTGGGGACAAAAGAGCATGTATACTAATAAAACTTACTTAAGGTTCAAATTATTTACAACATACAAATGTATTTGCATGTATGTGCATTTGTGTGTGTATGTATCTATATAAACTAGTACCTCTGTTATTAAAAACTACTGAGGAATTAGGTATTCTTTATAATTAGGATTTTCCATATAACTGAAACTTGACATTTAAGAAATTGTGGCAAGCGGGAAATTGAATAAGGTGATTACTTCAACTCTATAAGCTGATAAGATTGATTTTGGTTACAGATCAATTTTTTTAAAATGCTCATTTTCCAATACAGAAATGGACAAAAGATAAAAAACAGACTATTCTCAATGAATTGTAAAGTAGTATCAACCATATGAAAGAATTAGTGAAACTATTAATAGTATGGGTAATATAAAACAACAGAACCCAGAGTTTTTACTGAATATCCACCATATTGGAAAAGATGATAAAAGAAAGGAATAGCAAACATTGGAGGAGTTGTGAAAATATAGACACACTAATGCATTGTTTATGGAACTGTGTACTGGCATAACCATTCTGGAAAGCAATTTGGTATTGTGTATGTAAACTGACTAAAATGTATATACCTTTTGACCTAGAGATTTTACTATTGGGCACATATCAAGGAAGTAATTTTAAAAAAAGATTCTGGTATATATGAAATTATTTATAGCAGCACTTTTTTTTGTGGTACCAAAGAATTAGAAACAAATTGATGCTCATTGATAGGGATATGTTTTTTTTTAAGTGTGCTATGTCAATTTAATATTACTATGCTGCAAGAAAGCAGACATATACAGAATCAGCAGGCAGAGAAATATATAGAAAATGCCTACAATGATGCAAAGAGAAAGAACTACTATAAAACGTTTGAAAATAAATATTGCAAAATCATAAAGAACAAAATTGTCCACAAGGAAGAGATATAAAAAGACACCTCTCCCTATACCTATTTCAGAAGAGAAATTCCGCAAATTTCAAATATCAGATAGCAGATTTTTTATGTGTTGATTGATTTTGATATTTTATTCCTCTTTAAAAAAATCTTTGTTTAATTTAAGGGTTGGCTCTTTGGGAGGAAGAAGAAAAGTGGTATGGGGGAAATATAAGTGGAACAAAAACAAAATATGGCAACAAAATCCATTTAAAATAAAAAATAGATTATTAAAATAATTTTTGAGTCTTTGGGAAGAGACTGGAGATCAATGGAGAGGCACATAGTGGGTACGAAGAGGTTGCAACATACAGTCATTGAAGAGATCCAAAGAGCAATAGTAAAACACATAATTAAGGAAATGTATGATAGGAAGAATAGATGAGTAGTCTATATGACCAATAATGGATAACAGGTAGGCAGCTAGAGTGATTCACTGATATCCTTGTGATGTTAAGATGGGCAGGAATGGAATAGGGTAGGAAGAAATAAATGAGTTGGGATCTACATTACTGGACTCCATTTCCAAGCTGTTAAATCACAGATCCATTTGAGGGAGAACAGGAAGAAATATCATTTATGAAAAAAATGAGTAAATTAGAACATTAGACTAACTTCATTTAATTTTTGACAGATTAGATCAGGAGAATATCATGAATCTACTATTCCTAGATTTAAGGAATATAACAATTTTGACATTTTCCTGTTAGACAAAATGGAGAGATAAAGTTCACTGGATAAGAGTTCAATTAAGTGAGTTGAAAAATTCTGAATGGCCAAATAAAAAAAAAATCAACTAATGTTGACCAAGAAGAATGCCTATAGTGAAGGGTTAAAGAGAGTTGTTGTTGACCTAGGTCCATTCAACATTTAAGTATAGATGGTTTTTTTTTAATTCATTTTTATTTTTTCAATTGACAAAAATCTGTCTTTTACCCCTTCCTACCTCTTCCCTCACCGAAAATGAAAGAAAAAGAAAACCTTTGTTATAAAATGAATAATCAAGCAAAACAAATTCTTGCATTGGCTGTGTCCAAAAACAAACAAATAAACAAAAAGTCTCATTCTGCATCCTTCCACTCTCTATCAAGAAGTAGATAGCATGCTTCATCATGAATCCTCAGTAATGTTGGTTGATCAATATACAGTCAGTGTTTTCAGGACTTTCAATTTTTTAAAAACAATATTATTGTTATTATATAAATTGTTCCACTGGTTTTCACTTCATTCTGAATCATTTCATGGATGTCTACCAAGATTTCTTCCAAACCATCTCCTTCATCATTTCTAATAGTACAACAGTATTCCATCAAATTTACATACAATAACTGGTTCAGCCACACACATACCCACCAAGTGATGTGTGTCCCCTCCATTTCAAATTCTTTGTTACCACAAAAAGAACTACCATAGATGTTTTTGTACACTTTTATTTAGAATTTGTTTTGTCTAGGACCAATCATCCTGAAGATTAATTTACTTCCCTCTTATTCTTCCCTCTCCTTTCTAATGTAAAATAAAGTATATTTCAGTATCCAAAGGTCTTTATGTGGGTATTCTTTCCTCTTTTATCAGTTCAAAGGAGAGTGAGGTTTGTGTCACTCATTCTCCCCCACTGCTTTTTGTTTTTTTTGGATGTACTAGTGCACCTCAATTATGTGAGGCAATTTTCCTCATCCTGCTTCTCCCCTCACCAAGTGTCTCTTCCTTTTTTTTTTTTTTTAAGCAATCGGGGTTAAATAACTTGCTCAAGGTTACACGGCCAGTTATTTCTGGGTGTGGTGCTGAGTATCCGAGCCCAGATTTGATCCAGGTCATCCCGACACTGGAGCCGGTGCTCTTGCTTGCTGAGCCACCTGGCCGCCCCAAAGTGTCTCTTCCTTAATGAAAGACTCACACCAGTCTTCTTTTAAAATTATATATATATATATATATATATATATACATATACATACATACATATATATATATACATACATATATATATGTATATGTATAACAGAATCACTCCCAGGCCCTCTCTAATTTGACTCTCTCTCCCTCTATTACTTCTGATGATGTTAAAGTTCCAAGGGGGTACATCTATAATCCCTCAAATTTGAATATAAACAATGTATCTTTGTTTAGTCTCTTATGATTGTTTGCTTATTTTTACTTTTTTTTGTTTTTCTAGACTCCTGTTTATATTTCAAAGTTTTTATGCAGCTCTGGTCTTTTGATCAGGAATGCTTGGAAACCCTCAATTTCATTAAAGATCCATTTCCCCCTTGTAGAAATGCATTTATCTTTGTTAGATAAGTTATTATTTGTTGTTAGCCAATAAACCTTGTCTTCTGAAATATTGTACTCTAAGTTCTCTGTTTGCTTTTCGTGTTTGATGCTAAGATGTGTGAATATTGTGGATTACTGTGGATCCTAAGTACCCAAATACTTTCTTTGTGTCACTTGTAAAACTTTTTTTTTATCTTAAAAACTCCAGATTATGGCTACAATGTTCCTGAACTTTTTTTTAATTTTAAAATTCTTTCAACAGGTAATCAGTGGATTCCTTATATTTCCTCTTTGTCATTTGCTTCTAGGAGATTGGGGCAGTTTTATTTATTTATTTTGCCATAGCTATGTGATAATTCAATGATTGTTAAATTATGTCTCTGCAATCTGTTTTCAACGTCAGCTGTTTCACTAAGAAAATGCCTTGAATTTTGTTTTGTCACTCTTTTGACCTCATTTTAAGCCTCATGGAGTTATTATCTCCTATTTGAACCATTCTAATTTTCTTTCTTTTTTTTTTTCATTCAAAATGATTTCTTTATTTAGTATTTTATTTTCCCCCAGGTACATGTAAAAACAATTTTTAACATTTGTTTCTAAAACTTTGAGTTCCAACTTCTCTCTCTTCCTCCCTCCCTACTACCATCCCTCCTTGAGAAGGCAAGCAATTTGATATAGGTTATACATATGTAGATATACAAAACATATCGATAATAGTCACTTTGTGAAAGAAAACAGACCAAAAAGACCCTCAAGAAAAATAATGTAAAAAAAAAGTATTCTTGAATCTGTATTCAGGCATCATTACTTCTTTCTCTGGTGATTGATAGCATTTTTTCATCCTAAACCTTTCAGAATAGTTTTAGATCATTGTATTGCTGAGACTAGCTAAGCCATTCACAGCCTACCATCTTAAAATGTTGCTGTTACTTTGTACCCAGTTCACTTCATGTTATATCAGCCTATGCAAGTCTTTCTAGGTTTTTCTGAGAGTATCCTGTTCAGCCTTTTCGCAAAGGATGGGCATTTCCCCAATTTCTAATACTTTTATTTTGCTTTTTGGAGGGGTAAGGCAAGGCAATTGGGGTTAAGTGACTTGCCCAAGGTCACATGGCTAATAAGTGTTAAGTGTCTGAGGCTGGATTTGAACTCAGGACCTCCTGATTCTAGGGGCAGTGCTCTATTCACTGCACCACCTAGCTACCCCCAATTTCTAATTCTTTCTCCCCCCAAAAAATAACTTCTATAAATATTTCTGTATATATAGGTCATGTTCCTTTCTTATCTCTTTGGGATATACCTAGTAGTGGTATTGGGAATAATTCCAAATTGCTCTACAGAATGGTGGGTTCAGTTCACAACTCTGCCAACAATGCATTAATGTTTCATTTTTTTTTTAAGCAATCGGGGTTAAGTAACTTGTTCAAGGTTACACGGCCAGTTATTTCTGGGTGTGGTGCTAACTGTCTGAACCCGTGATTCTATCCCCAGGTCATCCCGACAAGGAGCTGGTGCTCTTACTTGCTGTGCTACCTGGCTACCCCTTAATGTTTCATTTTGCCCACATCCCCTCCAACATTTGTAATTTATCTTTTCTGTCCTATTAGACAATCTAATAGAAATGAGGTAGTACTTAAGAATTGTTTTAGCTTGCATTTCTCCAATCAATAGTTAATTAGAATATTTTTTTCATATGGCGATAGATAGCTTTGATTACTTCATCTAAAACTGATTATATCTTTTGATAATGTGTTAATTAACGAATGGCTCTTATTTTTATAGATTTGACTCAGTTCTCTTAAAAAAAATTGAAGCAAATTTCTCTGATAAAGGCCTTTATCAGAGAAACTTACTTCAAATATTTTTTCAGTTACTATTTCTAACTGTATTTTTCTCCATCCTATTCCCACCCCCTACCATTTATTTTCTTCGCTCTCCTTTTACCCTGTCCCTCCTCAAAAGTAGTTTGCTACTGACCACCCTCTCTCCCAATCACCCTCCCTTATATCACCACCACTCTTCTCTTGTCCCCTTTCCCTCTTACTTTCCTGTAGGGTAAAAGAGATTTCTATACTCGGCTGAGTGTGTCTGTTATTCCCTATTTGAGACAATTCTGATGAGGGTGAGGTTCACTCACTCTCCCATGCCTATCCCATTCTACCTCTCCCTTTCTCTTCCTCCCAGTACATTCTTCTCTTACCCCTTAATTTTATTTTTTTAGACATCATTCCTTCATATTGAACTAACACGTGTGCGCTCTGTCTCTATATACTTCTTCTAATTACCCTAATAAGGAGAAAGATGTCATGAATTACATATATAATCTTCCTGTGTAGGGATGGAAATGGTTTAACCTTATTAAGTCCCTTGTGATTTCCTTTTCCTGTTTACATTTTTATTCTTCTCTTAGGTGTTGTATTTGAAAGTAAAATTTTCTATTCAGCTCTGGTCTTTTCATCAAGAATGCTTGAAAGTGCTCCATCTCATTGAAGGCCTATTTTTTCCCCTGAAGTATTATACTCAGTGTTGCTGGGTAGGTGATTTTTGGTTGTAGTCTTAGCTCCTTTGCTTTCCAGAATATCATACTCCATGGGTGGCTAGGTGGCACAGTGAATAGAGCACTGGCCCTAGAATTAGGAGTACCTGAGTTCAAATCTGGCCTCAGACACAACACAAAAACTAGCCTTGTGACCTGGGGTAAGTCACTTAACCCCAATTGCCCTCAAAAAAAAAATCACAAAAAAAGAACAGAATATCATACTCAAAGCCCTCTGATTCTTTAATATATAGAAAATGCTAAATCTTGCATTATTCTGACTATAACTTCACAGTACTTGAATTGTTTCTTATTGGTTGTTTGCAATATTTTCTTCTTGACCTGAGAACTCTGGAATTTGTTTATAATATTTCTAGGAGTTTTCATTTTGAATCACTTTCAGGAGGTGATTGCTGGATTCTTTCCATTTCTTTTGGTTTTATTTTATTGCTTCTTGAATTCTCATAGAGTCATTACCTTCCATTTGCTCCATTCTAATTTTTAAGGAATTATTTTCTCAAGTGAACTTTTGGACTTCATTTTTTATTTGGCCAGTTCTGCTATTTTTTTTTTATCAAATGCTATATTAAATTCTAGTTTACATCATTCATTTTTGGAGATTTTGAGTTACAATTTTCTCACAGTTTTTCCCCTACCCACCACCCCAAAATAGTAATCCCACTGGATATCCCCTCCTCCAATCTGCTCTCTCCCATATCTTCTCCCATAGCCCCTTCAAATTTCCAGTAGGGCACATTGGATCTCTATGCCCCAGTGCCTGTATATCTTATTTCCCATTTATATGTAAAATAATATTGATAATAGTATATATAATACATATATATATGTGTGTGTGTGTGTATGTGTGTGTGTATATACATATATGATCAACATTTGATTTTAAAACTTTGAATTCAAGATTCATTCCCTTCCTCCCTTGTCACTCACCCTTACTGGGAAGATAAATAATTCAATATAGGTTGTACATGTGTAGTTATTCAAAACATTTCCATAGTAGATATATTGTAAAAGACGGTTCCCTCCCTCCTCTCTCACCTCCCACTTTTTCTATCCTTTACTTTGATCCTATCACTTTTCAAGAGTGGGTGCTTCCAACTTCCCTCCCCCCCATCCTCCCTTACATCATCTCCCCTGTCATCCCCTTCCCCCCTACTCCCCAGTAGGGTGAGATACCATATTTAGTGTGTATATCATTCCCTCCCTAAGCCAAATTACATGAGAATAAGGTTGACCCATTCCCTTTTGACTTCCTGTTCTTCCCCTCCATTGTAATCATTTTCTCCTATCTCTTCTATATGAGATAATTTGCCCCATTCTGTCTCTTCCCATCGCCTCTCATTATATTCCTCTCTCATCTCTTTGTTTCACCTTTTAAGTATCATCCCTTCCCATTAATCCAGTCCTGTACCCTCTATCCATGTATACCTGTACACATATATACATATGTATTCATATGCCCATATACCCTTCTTTATAGACATATATATGTATGTGTGTATACATACACATTTCTATTCCCTTCAATTATTCTCATACTGAGAAAAGTTTCATAAGTTACAATGATCATTTTTCCATGTAGGAATGTAAATAGTTCAACTTTGATAAGTTCCTTATGATTTCTTTTCCCTGTTTACCTTCTCATGCTTCTCTTGCTTCTTGTATCTGAATGTCAAATTTTAAATTCAACTCTTTTTTTTTTCCATCGAGAATGCTTGAAAGTCCTCTATTCCATTGAATGACCGTATTTCCCTTGAAACATGATACCTAGTTTTGCTGGGTAGGTGATTCTTGGTTTTAATCCCAGTTCCTTTGACCTCCAGAATATCATATTCTAAGCCCTTTGATCCCTCAATGTAGAAACTGCCAGATCTTGTGTTATCCTGATTGTGTTTCCACAATATTCAAATTGCTTCTTCCTGGCTGCTTGTAATATTTTCTCCTTGATCTGGGAACTCTGGAACTTGGCTATAATATTCCTAGGAGTTTTCTTTTGGGGATCTTTTTCAGGAGGTGATTGGTGGATTCTTTCAACCTCTATTTTGCCCTCTGTTTCTAAATCATCAGGGCAATTTGCCTTGAGAATTTCTTGAAGGATGATTTCTAGGCTCTTTTTTTGATCATGGCTTTCAGGCAGTCCAATAATTTTTAAATCATCTCTCCTGGATCTATTTTCCAGGTCATCATTGGTTTTCCCCATGAGATATTTCACAGTGCCTTCTATTTTTTCATTTGTTTAGATCTGTTTAATGGTATCTTGATTTCTCATAAAATCACTAGCTTCCATTTGCACCAATCTAATTCTGAAGGAATGATTCTCTTCAGTCAACTTTGGAGATTCTTTTTCCATCTCATAAATTTGGCTTTTTAAGTCATTCTTCTCCTTATTGTCTTTTTGGGCCTCTTTTGCCATTCAAGTTAGTGTATTTTTTAAGGTGTTATATTCTTCAGTCAGGTGGTTGATTCTCATTTCATAATTTTCTTGCATCATTCTCATTTCTCTTTACAATTTTTCCTCTAATTCTCTTGTTTGGTTTTCAAAATCCATTTTAAGCTCCTCTATGGCCTATAACCAGCCTTTTTTTTTTTCTTGGAAGCTTTTGGTGCAGGAGTTCTGACTTCACTGTCTTCCTCCTGTTCCATGCTTTGATTCTTTTTGTCCCTGAAATAGGAGACTAATGTTGGATTCCTCTTTTTGCTTTGCTTCCCTCATTTACTCATGTTGCCACTCAATTACTTCACTTTTGGGCTTTTTGCCACAGTAGTACTAAGATACCAGATTGGGCAGCTTCATACCAAATGCTGAGGTTTTCTCAACTGCCAAAGGTATTAGTTGGGTGCCCTCTCTAAAGCCTCCACATGTTCTGGCAAGCTGGTCACACACCCCAAGACCTCCATCCTAGACCATAATCCAGATTCAAACAGTTTAAAGCAAGAGCGATTACCCCTCAGACTGGTTGCTTTGTCCCCCTACTGTCTGCAGGCCAGGAGCTGAAGCTGCCACGTGGTGGCGGCTGCATGGCTGGGGCTGCAGTGGCTTCTTCCTCCTGGGGATAAAGGCCAACTGCTCTCCCAAACTACTGGATCCCAAAGTCCAGAATGCACTGACCTCTCACTTTGTCCTTAGCATCTATGTGTTGATAATTCTGGAAACCACCACAGCTGCTGGTGATCTGAAGTCCCTCCAGCCCATTGCTCATCAGCCCACCCTGAGGCCAAAACCTTCAGCTGGTACGGGGCTGGCACGGGGCTTGGCTCCCAGAACACTGTCCTGGCTGTTCCCTCCCAGCTTGCTGGGCTGTCCTCAGCAGGAGGTTAGCTTCTCTGTGTCATTTTGTGGATTCTGTAGCTCCAAAGGTTGTTCAGAGTCACATTTTACATGAATTGGAGGTGGTGTGAGCCGGAGCCCTGTGGAAATCCTGTTTCTACTCTGCCATCTTGACCAGAAAGCCAGTTCTGCTTTTTAAGGTCTTCTTCTCCTCATTGCCTTTTTGGATCTTTAAAATTTTTTTTTTTTACCATTTGGTCTAGTCTGTTTTTTAAGGTGTTATTTTCTTCAGTGTTTTGTTTTGTTTTGTTTTTGGTGTATGAGTCTCCTTTACCAAGCTGTTGACTCTTTTCTCATGATTTTCTTGCATCACTCTCATTTCTCTCCCCTATTTTTTTCTCTACCTCTCTTACTTGATTTTCAAAGTCTTTTTTGAGCTCTTCCATGACCTGAGACCGATTCATATTTTTCTTAGAGGCTTTGGATATAGGAGTTTTGACTTTATTATGTCTTCTGAGTGTATGTTTTGATCTTCCTTGTCACAATAGCTTTCTATAGTCGGTTTTTTTCTCATTGTTTGCTCATTTCCCCAGCCTATTACTTGACTTTTAACTGTTTGTTAAAGTAGGACTCTGCCTTCAGAGTACAGGGTACTGTCCCAAGCTTAAGGGGTTTTGTGTAGCTATTTTCAGAGAGACACTTCAAGGGACATATAAATTTTTATTTCTTCCAAGGATGTATGATCTAAGGGGAGGTATGTACTAATTTATGACCTGTGTTCTTGTCTATGAGTGACCACAAACATTCTCTTCTGCCCTGCTAGTGTAAGGAAGGTCCCTCCTCCACTGTGGCCACAAGTTCTACTATACTAATACTCCTCATTGTCCTGGGACTACCATCTAGGATTATGACCCAGATCTGAATATGGGAAAAGCAACAGAATTTGTTTAGAGTCATTTTTTAAAGGTATTTGGAGGAGTTGGGGGAGAATTCATGTCAGCCCCTTCCTTTTCTCTGCCATCTTAGCTCGACCTTTGCCATTCTAATATGCAAGTAATTTGTTGTTTGAGCAAAGTTTTGGACTTCTTACATCAAGCTGTTAATTCTCTTTCCAGTTCTTTTTTTCACTGCTCTCCCCCTGCCCAATACATTTTCCTTTAGCATTTTAATTTAATTTAACAAAATGTGTTTAAATCTCTTTTTAACTCTTGTTTCATCTCTTCCAGGGATTCAAATTGAATTTGTGCCCAAGCGCCATTTTTCTTTGAGGCTTGGTTTGTTGATGTTTTAGAATTATCCTCTTCTTCTTGATTTCTGATTTTAGTCTCCATGTCACCATCACTGCACTTTATGGAGAGAATTTTTTTGTTTTCTAATTCTTTCAGTCTAGTTTTTTACTTTGAATGTTATGTTAGTACAGACTCTGTGTACTTCTGAAGAGAACTCAAACTGCTACTGCTTTCTTGGGATATTGAGTGTTGAGTCCTTCCAGGATCTAAGGTAGCATTTGGTGTTCCAGAGTGTCTTATACAGGGACCTCCTGCCCTCCTTTTCTGAATTCTGCTAGTTCCTGAGATGTGCTTGGGTTTGAACAATATTCATTATGGATTTGCCCTGTTTGAAGTTCCAGTAAATTATTGCTAGACTTATTCACTAACAGTCAAGTGGAAAGCTCTGTACCTTCAGTGTGACATAACTGCAGTTTCTTCTTTGGTCTGAGATTCCTGTCCTGGCTATTATTTTCCACACTCCAGACTGGGTTATAGACTGGAACTAAAACTCCATTCCAGTCCTGGGCACTGAACTTCACAGTCACTGTTTGTTTCTGAACTTTCTCTTCTTTCACTAAACAATATAGGTCTAATGACCACCTCTCCTTCTGGAATGCTACCCCAATGCATAAGTCTGCTTGATCTCATCTTAGTCTGCCCTGGTTTCTTGAAACAGAGCTGAATTCTGAGCAAAATGTCTTCTAGCTGGCAACTCTTCCTTAACCATACACACATTTAGGCTTCTCTTCACTGGATACAGAACCTCTTCTTTCCCTGGCTCACAGTCTTTCCTTTGGTTTGAAATGTTCTGCTTCACCATTAATGTCTTAATCGAGTCTCCAGTGTCCAGAGATTTCTCTATCTTCTCAAGCCCGCCTGGGTTGGGCAAAAAATGACTCTGGATTTTTTTTTCTTGGATTTCCTGATCAGGATTTGGTCTGGTACATTTTCTCAAGATCTATTTAAAGGATTTGTGTTAAGGGAAAGGAAAGGGGAGAACTAGCTGCACTTTTTTCCTGTCACTCTATCATCTTTAAATTGTCTCCATTCCCCATTTTTACTAGTGATTTTATTGAACACATGCTGAAAAAACATGGATGACAAAAAAGGATAGCTAACACTTTGGATTCTAGCATAAAATGTTCTTGACAGGCTGATGCTCTAGAAGAAAGCTATGAAGATGAACTTCAAGAATAAACATAAAACATTGTAATGACGTTAAAAAAAAAACCTGGATAGGTACAAAATGGTGAAGACAAGGCCAGAAATCAGAATGGGTAGTGTGCTATGCTAGCTACTAAAGTTAATGTAGTAGCAGTAATAGAAATACAGTGTACTAGGGAGTTGTGATACTCTTGTTATGTTCTGTCAAAATGGATTATTGTGTGCCCCCACTTCTACATACCATGTTTTAGAAAGTATATTCACAAGCTAAAATTTGTCTAAAAGACAAAATACTCAAAGGAATAGAGCTTGTGCCATATAAGGATTGATTCAATACACTTGGAATATTTAGTCCAAAGGAGAAAAGAAAAAAAAAAGAAAAGATATTTAAGGAGAGTATGATAGCTATTAATATATTCAAAGCAATGTCATGTGGCAGAGGGAAATAACTTCTGTATTTGACTGTGAGGACAGAATTAGAAGCAATACATAGAATTTATGGCAAGGTAGATTGCAGCTCAATATTAGGAAGATTTTTTTCCTATAATTAGATTTATCTAAAATCAGAATAAATTACTTCATAAGGCAATTATTATCCAAATCATTGAAAAGTTGAAATGGAGGGTTAAATGATACAGGATTTTATACCTTGGGTAGGAATTGGACTATATTAGGGGTCCTCTATATATACATATACACATACACATACACACATATATATATACATACACATACACATCTACATCCACAGGTACATCTACGTTTGTGTGTGTACACAAACTAAAGTTTGGGTATAATTTTGGTTTAACTCCCAAACTCTTCACCAAGCAAAAAAACAAAAGTATCTACCGATCAGTCGTGATTTACTCTCTAGCTCCTCCTTCCTTTGTCTGTTTTCTGTAATTACCACAGGGATTTTTGGAATTCTTTTGCATAGATTCACTGATTGGTCTGGTCACCATGCCAGACAACTATTTATCTGAACTCTTGGCAGGGATCCATCATACTGGTCCCCAATGTAAGTAACCCAATTGGCTAAATTACTACCTATAATCAATTTGGAGCTCCTTAACCTCTTCCTTTGAAATTGAACTTGTTCAACTGTTTGAGAGGGAGAAGCAGGATGACCTAGGTCAGGAAATTCTGGACATGACATTGCTATCCTCATGATCTTATGGCTTAATAGAGGTTAAGGTTTACATACAAATAATCATAATAGAAAATAATGCATGAAGAGTTCACATGTAGAGTACTTTGTGAGGTCCAGATGTTGAACAGTTATTGTTGATTTGATGGGATAAGGGAAAGATTCCTGGGGGAGGAGGCATTGAACTAGAATCTTAAAGGATATGTTAAATCTTGTCAATAGATGAAGAAAGGGAGGAGCATACTAGGAATAGGGAATAATGTGAACAAAAATATTTTTGTGGGGGCAGAGCCAAGACGGCAGAGAAGAAACAGGACTTCCATGAAGTTCCTGCTTCTACCTCCTTCAATTCATGTAAAAAATGACTCTAAATAAACTTTAGAGCTACAGAACCCACAAAGTGACAGAGAGAAACTAACCTTCCACTGAAGACAGCATGGCAGGCTGGCAGGAAGGGGCCATCACAGTGCTCTGGCAACAGAGGCCAGTCTGGCATGAGTCTGCAGTTTTAACCCCAGGGTGGCCTGACCAGCCGTGGCTTCAGAGACATCAGGAGAGTGAATCACCAGCAGCTGTGGTCATTTCCAGAATTATAAACCCACAGATACTAAGGACAAAGTGAGAGGTCAGTGTGAACTTTGGGAACAGGGAGTCTGGGAATATGGTCTGGCCTCTGCCCCCAGAGGGAGAAGTGGTTGAGGTGGGGCAGCAGCTGCTGCCTCATGGCTTCTTCAGAGTTCCTGGCCTGCAGATTATAGGGGGACCAAGCAACAATCCTGAGGGCAGTCACTCTTGCTTTAACCTGCTTGGATCTAGATTGCTGTCTTGGGTGGAGGTCCTGGGGTGCATGACCAGTGAGCCAAAGTGTGTGGAGTCCTCAGAGAGGGCAGCCAACTGATAGTTCTGGCAGCTGAGAAATCCCCAGCAATTTGGGAAAAAAAAAACTTTCCTCTCAGGAAGCAGAGTTCTACTGTGGCAAAAAAGCTCAAAAGTGAAATAATTTAGTGGCAACAATGAGCAAGTAAAGGAAGCAAAGCAAACTCAGCAATCCAACATGAGACTCCTATTTTGGCGACAAAAAGGATCAAATAATGGAACAGGAAGAAGACAATGAAGTCAGAACTCCTGAACCAAAAGCTTCCAAGAAAAATAGGAACTGGTTACAGGCCATAGAGGAGCTTAAGAAAGATTTTTAAAACCAAATAAGAGAAGTGGAGGAAAAATTGGGAAGAGAAATCAGAATGATGCAAGAAAATCATGAAAAGAGAGTCAAAAACCGGACTACAGAAAATAACACCTTAAATATAAAACTAACTCAAATGGCAAAAGTGACCCAAAAAGCCAAAGAAGAGAAGAATGCCTTAAAAAGCCAAATTGGCCAGATGTAAGAACAATCCCAAAAGCTCACTGAAGAGAATCATTCCTTCAGAATTAGATTGAAGCAAATGAAAGCTAGTGACTTTATGAGAAATCAAGATACTATTAAACAAATCCATAAAATGAAAAAATAGAGGGCAATGTCAAATATCTCATTGGGAAAACCATTGACCTGGAAGATAGATCCAGGAGAGATAATTTAAAAAAAACATTGGACTGCTTCAAAGCCATGATCAAAAAAAGAGCCTAGAAATCATCTGTCAAGAAATTCTCAAGGAAAATTGCCCCAATGATTTAGAAACAGAGGGCAAAATAGAGTTTGAAAGAATCCACCAATCACTTCCTGAAAAAGATCCCCAAAAGAAAACTTCTAGGAATATTATAGCCAGGTTCCACAGTTCCCAGATCAAGGAGAAAATATTACTAGCAGCCAGGAAGAAAATTTGAATATTGTGGAAACACAATCAGGATAACAGAGAATCTGGCAGTTTCTACACTGAGGGATCAAAGGGCTTGGAATATGATATTCTGGAGGTCAAAGGAACTGGGATTAAAACCAAGAATCACCTACCCAGGAAAACTGAGTATCATGTTTCAGGGAAAAATACGGTCATTCAATGGAACAGAGGACTTTCAAGCATTCATGATGAAAAAACCAGAGTTGAATTTAAAATTTGACATTCAGATACAAGAAGCAAGAGAAGCATGAGAAGGTAAACAGGGAAAAGAAATCATAAGGAACTTATCAAAGTTGAACTATTTACATTCCTATATGGAAAAATGATCATTGTAACTTATGAAACTTTTCTCAGTAT
>NW_027186492.1:20019602-20022795 GCF_028583685.1 Petaurus breviceps papuanus
TATATCACACACACATATATATACATATATATGTATACATACTATATATGTCTATAAAGAAGGGTATATGTGTGTATGTATACATATGTGAGTGTGTGTATATATGTGTACAAGTATACATAGACAGAGGGTACAGGACCAATTGAATAGGAAGGGATGATACTTAAAAGGTGAAATTGAAAGGTAAGAGAGGAATATAATGAGAGGTGATGGGGAGAGACAGAATGGAGTCAATTATCTCATATAGAAGAGGCAAGAGAAAACTGTTACAATGGAGGGGAAGAACAGGATGGCATAAAGGAATGAATCAACCTTAATCTCATTGAATTTGGCTTAGGGAGGTAGTGACATACACACTAAATAGAGTATCTCACCCTAGACGAGAGTAGGGGGGAAGGGGATGAAAGGGGGGATGATGGAGGGGAGCACAGGTTGGGGGGAAGGGATGTTGGAAGCACACCCTTTTGAAAAGGGACAGTGTCAAAGTAGAGAATAGAACAAGTTGGGGGTTGGATAGGATGGAGGGAAATATATTCAGTCTTTCACAATATATCCACTATGGAAATGTTTTTCATAGCTATACATGTACAACCTATATTGAATTGCTTATCTTCCCAGTAAGGGTGGGTGACTAGGAAGGAAAGGAAAGAATCTGGAATTCAAAGTTTTAAAATCAAATGTTAATATTATTATTATTATTATTATTATTTCTTTTACATGCAACTGGGAAATAAGATATACAGACACTTGGGCATAGAGATCCATTTTGCCCTACTAGAAAGTCAGGGTTGGAATGGGGGAGTATATAGAAGAGAACAGATTTGGGGAGGAAGTATTCAGTGGGATCAACTGTTTTGGGGTGATGTGTAGGGGAAAGATTGGGAAACAATTTGTAAGTCAAAATCTCATAGAAATGAATGATGTAAACTAAAAATAAACATAAAATTTCATTCAAAAATATTTTTGGATATATTCACATTAATATGTCAATAACCCTTTAAGGAATATAAAACTTTTTCTCCACAAAAATAGTAGTGCTTCATAGCATGCATAATATTATCCCCCTTTCTCAGATGTGGAAATTGAATCCCAGAGAGGTAAAATGACTTGCCTAGGGTTACTCAGATAGCAAAAAATTGAGGCAAGTTTTGTATGCAAATATTCTTTAAAGAAAAAAAAATTATCATTATTAATGGGAATCTTTCTGAAATGTATTAAACATTACCTTGCTGTTGCTGTCCAGAAAATCTTATGATCTCGGGAACTTAGTCTTCCTCCATTTGGTAAGTTGTTTGCATTCCAATCACATTTCCTTCTCTTTCCTGGCATATTCTTCCTTCTGTCCTGTTCATTCTTTGGACCAGCAGTGCTAAATTGAAATAGAAATGGGGAGCAAAAAACCATAAGGATCCTTCTGGGTCATGTATGGATTAAGTGTTATAATGTAACCTATAGTTTCATGTTTTGCTATTTTTCCTTCTTTTGTTAAATATTTTTCCCAGTTACATTTTAAACTGGTTTGGGCCACATTTGATAGTGGTCTTCGCTTTTTTTAACTCCCCAGACCACATGTTTAACACAACTGTTCTAGACCATCCTCCTAGCACCAACTCTATCTTTTATACTTGAAAGCTTCTCATTTTGTAAGTTGTAATATCTGATGGAGGGAAACGAATCAGACCTACTTGGACATGACTTCTTCCCTCACTTCAAAACCCCTGAACCACCTGGATCCCCTAGATACCCTAAAGCACAGAGCAAAGATAGGTTGAAGTTCTAGTGAAGAGGGGTCAGAGCCAAGATGTCAGAGAAAAGGCAGGGGTTCACCTTAACTTTCCCCTAAACCCCTCCAAACAACTTTAAATAAAGCCTTAAAACAAATTCTGGAGCAGCAGAACCCACAGAAGAATTGGATGAAACAATTTTGTAGCTCAAGACAACTTAGAAGGTTAGCAGGAAAGATCTGTTACATCAGGGTAAGAGTGGAGTGCTGTGTGAAGCAGCATAAGCCCTGTCCCAGAAAAACAGCAGTAGGCCTTGGTGGGTTCTGTATCAGTTCCTGGACCTCTCAGCCCACAGACAGTAAGATGGCCATTCAGACAACTGGTCAGTAGAAGATTGCATTGGTCCCTTTGTTGTCAGCAGCAACTCTATTGCATTGCCAATAATCCAATCCAGGTCACAGTCCTAGGTCTCAATTCCAGTGCAAGGGAGAGCATTAATACATTTGCAGTTTGTGGTTGCAGGAGAACTGGGACCCTGGTCACAGTCCCAGTTCCAAAAAGAGTATTTGTAGTCACTCATGAACCAGAGCACAGGCCAGGAGAATGGTAAGCATACGTCTTTCTAACTCATACCACCTTGGAAGAATTGAAAAACAAACGAACAGACAACTTAAAAGTCATCAGAATTATTTCTGAAAACAACTGCACAATAAATGTGAAGCTTGGGAAAGTGCCTGCTTTGCTCCAGAAACAGAGCCCTCCTTCAGTATAGAGTTAAATGTCAAGAAATAGTAAGGAAAAAAAATTAACAAACAACAACAAAAAATGCTTACAATAGAAAGTTACTAAAAGGGAAGATCAAAACATATAGTAAAAACTGCTACTTCCAAGGCCTCAAAGAAAAAGAAGTAATTGATCTCAGGCAGAGGAAGAGTTCCAAAAAGAACTTTAAAAATCAAATAAGAGAAGTAGAGGAAAAGTTAGAAAGAGAAATGAGAGTGATGCAAGAAAATAATGAAAAAAGTGTCAGCAGCTTCATAAAGGAGGCACAAAAAAATATTGAAGAACACCTTAAAAAAGAGAATAGACCAAATGTTAAAAGATGCACAAAAATCCAGTTAATAGAAGAGTGCCTTGAAAAGTTGAATTAGCCAAATGAAAAGAGATATTTAAAAATTCCATGAAGAGAAGAGCTCTTTAAAAAGTAGGATTAACTAAGTGGAAAAATATATACAAGAACTCACTAAAGAAAATACTGTCTTAAAAATATTAACTGAGCAAATGGAAGATAATGACTTCATGAAACATAAAATAATATCAAACAAATAGAAGAAAATGTGAAATATCTCATTGGAAAAAACAACTATTATTATATATATATTATAATATATATAATTATATATATATTATAATATATATACTATATATATTATATTTTTTTTCAAAGCAATGATTACCAACTATGTATT
>NW_027186492.1:20022895-20129773 GCF_028583685.1 Petaurus breviceps papuanus
CTCTCTCTCTCTCTCTCTCTCTCTCTCTCTCTCTCTCTCTCTCTTCCCCTGTCCATTCTCAAAAGTGTTTTGTTTCTGACTTTTACCTCTCCCAAACTGTCCTCCCTTCTATCAGTTCCCCCCTCCCTTCTCTTATCTCCATCTCCTCCTACTTTCCTGTATGGTAAGATAGACTTCTACCCCAGCTAAGTGTGTTTATTATTCCCTCTTTGAACCAATTCCAATGAGAGTAAGGTTCATGTGCTCCACTTCCCACTTCCCCCATTTTGAATCATACTATCATATTAAACTTACACCTCTATCTATGTGTACTCTTTGTAACTGCCTGTAGCAGCAAGCACCCCAGCATCCCCAAGGTGTCTGCCAACACAGGTTCTTGGATCTGCTTTGATAAAGGAAAGCAACTCAAAATGGGTTAACAAGCTTACTTTAATCAGTCAAATATGTATCGTTTACCTAGTTCAGGGGAAAAAAGGTCAGCACCCCGAATTTCAGAATATACAGACAGAATTATCAAGACAGAGAAACAGATCAAGTAGACAGTTTCCAAATTGTCCAACCATTACATTACATCCATACCAAATCAACATCTGGGTTTCAACATCTGGGTTTTTCAAAGCTGGGGGACTCTCAACAATGGCTTCCCAGAGTCCAGATCAAATCGCAGAACACTTCTCAAAGTGAGCCCCAAAACAAAGCCTCAAATCAGGGTTTATATAGCCTTGTCCTAGCTCAGAGAATGTAACAACCTTCTGGACCCACTGGCCAATCAAAAAGTATCTACTGAAAAGCGAGCCTCCCACCCCAGGCTCCAGGTGCACTTTAGCCTAGGGGCAGGGAAGATCTTTAAATTTGCATTTCCATTACACTGTTTTCAGGAATTATAAATATCATTTTCCCATGTGGGAATATAAACAGTTTAATCTTATTGAATCTCTTATAATTTCTCTTTCCATTTACCTTTTTATTCTTTTTTTTTTTTTGCATCTTGTATTTGAAAGTAAAAATTTCTGTTCAGCTCTGGTCCTTTCATTAAGAATGTTTGAAAGTCCTCTATGTCATTCAATATCTATGTTTTTTTCCTGAAGAAATATATCCAGTTTTGCTGGATAGGTGATTCTTAGTTATAACACTAGCTATTTTGCCCTCCAGAATATCCTCAGCCTTCTGATCCTTGAATGTAGACACTACTAAATCTTGTGTTATCCTGACTACAGCTCCACAATATTTGAATTGTTTGTCTTATTTTTTTTTTGGTGGGGATGGGGGAGGTTGCTTACAATATTTTTGTATTGATCTTGGAGGTCTGGAATGTGGCCATAATAAACCTGGGGATTTTCATTTTGGGATCTCTTTCAGGAGGTGATTGGTGGATTCTTTCAATTTCCATTTTACTCTCTGGCTCTAGAATATCAGGAGTATTCTTTTTATAATTTCTTCAAAGATTATGTTGAGGCTCTTTTTTTGATCTTGACTTTCAGGTAGGCAAATAATGCTTAACTGATCTCTCCTGAATCTATTTTCTAGATCAGCTGTTTTTCCCAATGAGATATTTCACATTTTTTTCTACTTTTTTCAGTCTTTTGATTTTGTTTGATTGCTTCTTGATGTCTCATAAAATCATTAAGTTCCACTTGCTCAGTTCTAACTTCTAAGGAATTATTTTCTTCAGTGAGCTTTTATATCTCCTTTTCCATTTGACCAATTATTTTTTAAGGAGTTCTCATCATTGAATTTTTGTATATCTCCCCCCCTCCCCCCAATTTGGCCAATTGTGCTCTTCTTTCTTCAATTAAAAAAAAATAAACAAGAACAAAATGAGAAAAGGAAAAAAAATATCACGTACACAGAGGAGCATAAGAAAGGATTAAATTAAAACACACACGCATACAATAAATTTCCATTTCAAGAAAACCTATATAATAAATAATACACATTGTTTTAAAAGCTGCCAGCTTTTCTTTGGTTCCTTGTGGGTTTTCTTTTGTTCTCTAGTATGCACTTATTAGTTTACTTTTTCCCTTACCCCACACTAAAAGGGCTATAATAAAGCATGGATATACATACATACCTGTATATATACATATACATACATACACAGATACATAGATTTCTATAAACATACACTATATATGTACATTTTCACTCATATACATATATGTAAGCCCATACTATACTTGTTTCATCCTATGATTTGTTTCTCTGAAGGTGGATAGCATTTTGCTTCTTAACTCCATCTTTCCATGTTTCTCTAAATCCACCAGCTCATTATTGCCTATACCATAGCAATATTCCAACCCAACCACATTCTGAGACATTTTCTATGAAAAATTTCCTCCAATTTTCTGAATTCCTTCTATTTTTGGTTACATAGGTTTTATTTAGACAAGAAAAATATAATTTAAAATAATCAAAATTACTCTTTTTGCACTTCAACAATATTCTCAGCTCATAATATAGTTTAAGGCCTGACATCGCTGAATCTACTTCCTTTACAGCTTTCCCCCCTGATTTCTTTGAAATTTCTGACATTTTGGTCTTCCAAATGAATTTTATTATTATTTTTCTACTCAGTAAAATATATTTTTTAGTAATTTAGTTGGGATTATTTATTTAATTTAGTAATTCAACAGTAATTTTTTAGTAATTAATTGAAAGATTAATTAGGTAAAATTGTCATTTAAAAATTATATTGACTTTATCTACCCATGACAATAAATATTACTTTTATTTATTTAGATCTGAGTTTATTTAAAAAGTGTTTTATGTTCATATAGTTCCTGCATCTGTTTTGGAAAGTATACACTCAGTTATTTTATACTGCAAGGTATTTCAGATAGTCTAAAACAATATTGAACAATATTGCTGACACACAGTATAATTTCTCTATTTTTCTCTTTTGATTAAATCTATTTTAACTTTAACTTTATCTGAGATCATGATTGGTACCACTGATTTTTTTTTACATACTAAATTCATCTCCTGCTCTTTATTTTATCTTTGTGTGCATATCTTGTTTTTATAATGTTGCCTGAAAACAATATGTTGTTGAATTCATTTTTTTTCTTTCTGTTTTTTGGAGGAGGTCAGGGCAATTGAGGTTAAATGACTTGCCCAACTATATATATATATATATAGTTCCCTCTTTAACCCATTCCTGATGAGTGAGTTTCTGGCACTACCCATCCTCTCCCCACTAGTTTCTTCTGTAGAAATTTTCCTTTTATGCCTCATTTCTGTGAGATAATTACTTCTTTTTATCTCTCACTACATAGTTTTATTTTTTTAGAATCACTCCATCATACTCAGTTCAGCACAGGCCTCTCTTTCAAACTATCCAAACAATGACAATCATAAGATTGTTGCTACTATTTTTACACCTAAGAAGCAAGCAATTTGATCTTATTGATTTCCTTATAATTTCTATTTAATGTTTACTATATATTCCTCCTGGATGTCATATGTTGAATTTCCCACTTTGTTCTGTGTTGTTGTCACAAAAACCTGAAAGTCTTTGAGTTTGTTAAATGTTCTTTTTTTTTTTCCATTCAGGATTATATCTAACTTTGCTAGGTAAGTTACCATAGCTTTTTTGCTTATGGAATATAGTATACTTTGGTCCTTCAAGGTAGTAGAAGCTAGGTCTTGTGCAATCCTTGCTGTAGCTTCATAATACTTAATTTTTTTTCTTCTAATATTTTCTCCTTAACCTGAGAACTTTGAAACTTGGCTATGACAGTCCTGTAAGTTTTCCTCCTTTTTTTTCTTTTTATTTCTATTTTGTCTTCTTGTTCTAGAACTTCAGGCCAATTTTCTTTGATAATTTTTGGTAATATTCTATCAAGATTTGTTTTTTTATCATGATTTTCAGGTAGTCCAACTATTCTTATATTATTTCTCCTCAACCTGTTCTCCAGATCAACTGTTTGTTTGATGAGATATTTCACTTTTTCTTCTTTTTTTATCCTTTTGAGTTTGTTTTCATGATTTCTTGATGTGTTAGAACATCATTAGCTTCCCTTTGCCCAATTCTAGTTTTTCAAGGAATTATTTTCTTCCTTAAGTTTTTGATTCTCTCTTTCTAGTTGGTTAACTTTCTTTTCATTGTTTTCTTGATATTCTTGGATTGCTCTAATTTTTTTTCTAATTTTTCCCCCCTCTCTCTTATTTTATTGTTAAAGTCCTTTTTAAGTTCTTCCAAGAACTGTTTTGGTGCTCAGGACCATTAGACATTTCTCAGTCAAAAAAAAAAAAAAGTAGTTTTTACTTTTTTTTAAAGCTCCATTAACTTTCTCTGAATATTAACCCAGATCTTCTCTATCCCCATACTATCTATGGTTAGGTTTTTTCTCCTTTGCTTACTCATTTTTATTTATTTATTTAAATTTTGTTTTGTTTTCTTTTGATTTTAGCAGCTATTAGTACAATCAGGTTGTAGTCTCTAAGTATGGGGAATGATACCCCAAGCCTCAGGTTCTTCTTAGTGTTATTTTCTGAGGTCTGTTTCAGGACTCAACCTTGGGCTCTCCTCACCACTCCTACCCCCAGCAAGGCTACCCAGCCACAGTGTTCTGCAAATGCTCTTGCTCCCTGTGGTCTCTTGGGTGACTGTAAACTACAGGTATCCTCTCTGCCCTGGCACTGAAACCAGGGACTCTGGTTTCCTAAAAGTGCCCACAGTCAAGGGTCCCTGACCTTTGCTACTACACTTACCAGGTGTGTCCTAGTTCTTTTTTCCAGCAACCACAACCCAGGAAACATCTGCTCAGTGCAGGTGTGCTTGCTGTCACCCAACAGTGGAATGTCCTTCAATCTTCTCCAACTCAGCTATCAGATCCCTACAGTGGAAGATAAAAGACTGGGGCTGCGTCTCAACCCAGCTACCCCCAGGGCTTGCTGTTTGTTGATTCTGCAGAGTCTGACTGGAGGTGTTTCCATTTCACTCATACCTAACCTCTACCCCTGAATATTGGGTCTGTCCTGGGGGTTTTTCAAATAGTCTTAGAAGGACAATTGCTTTCTTTACCCCCTGTTTATTTCTGCTGCTCTGAAATAAAGTGAAATTCTGTCTTTTTTTTGTGGAGGAAATTTGTAGAGCTGAAAGTTTTCTGACTTATTTTGCCATCTTCCCAGAATCTTTTCCCAATTCTGCTTTTCACTGCATTCTTCTCTTCATTGGATATTTGGGCCTCTTTTACCATTTGGCTTATTCTTTTTTTTAAGGTGTTATTTTCTTCAGGTGTGTGTGTGTGTGTGTGTGTGTCTCCTGTGTCTGTGTGTCTGTGTGTGTGCTTCCTTCACCAAGCTGTTGCCTCTTTTTCCATGATATACTTGCATCATTCTTATTCCTCTTCCTAATTTTTCTTCTACCTCTCTTACTTGATTTAAAAAAAAATCTTGTTTTGAGCTTTCATGACCTGAAACCAATTTATAGCTTTCTTTGAGACTTTGGACATGGGAATTTTGATTTTGTTGTCTTCTGAGTGTGTGTCTTGATCTTCCTTGTCACCATAGTAACTTTCTATGGTAAGAATTCTTTTTTCTGTTTGCTCATTTCCAGCCTATTTCTTGACTTCTAACTCTATGCTAAAGCAGAACTCTGCTTCCCAAGTGGAGAGGACACTGTCCCAAGCTTCTGTTTGTGTGTGTGTGTGTGTGTGTGTGTGTGTGTGTGTGTGTGTAGCTGTTTTCAGAGGTAATTCTGGGGACCTGTAAATTTTTGGCACTTCTGTGTTGTTATTATCAATAACCAGTATAATTAATAACAAGTATGTTATTATTAGAGAGGTGTGTTTGATACTCTCCTGATTGATGAGTGACAGCAAGCTCCCTTTTCAACCTTGGAACTGTGACCAGGGTCCCTTCTCTCCCGTGGCTGTAAGCTCTGCTGTGCTGTACTCCTGTTCACACTGGGACTAAGACCCAGGACTGTGACCCAGATCCATGTATGGGCAATGCAGCTGAAGTCCTGCTCCTGGTACCAGCAAAGGGACCACTGCAAATCTGCTTTTGACCCATTGTCTAATCCCCTTACCATCTGTGGGCTAAAAGGTCTGGAAATTTCCACTATTGCCACTGATTCAGTAACCCCAGGGCCTATTCCTGGTTTGTTGGAGCCCAGTCTGTACTGGTTAGGCCTGCATAGGACTGTGCTCCTCTCTCCCCCGGTATAATAGACCTTCCTACCTGCCTTCTAAGTTGTCTTAGACTGGAAAATTATGTCACTCAACTTTTTGTCGGTTCTGCCACTCTAGGATTTGTTTAGAGTCATTAGTTAAAGGTATTTGGAGGTATTTAAAGGTATTTGGAGAGCTCAGACAAGTCCTGCCTTTACTTTATAATCTTGGCTCTGCCTCCTCATGCAGTTGTTAAACTTATCACCAGCAAGTTAAAATAAAAATTACCTTTCTTTTGTGGCATCTTTTGCATTCATTTTCTCATTTGATTTTAGCTGCTTTATAATTATTCCTATCAGAAAAGAGGTTCATCTACCCAACTCCCTCATCATATAAGTGAGGAATTTTAGATTCCCTGAGTTGATATAGTTTGCCCAGGTCATGCAGCAGAAGCTTGGCTAGAGGCAGACGGTTCTTCACTCTTCATTTAATGCTCTTTGTAGTTCATTCTTCTGTTTCAACATTAGCCAAACTGAATATTATATCCTAAACCATACCATTTCCTCTGTCACCAACCCAATTTCCAATTTCCATGTCATGTAAAAGTTTCCAAATAATGCTGGCTACATTTGCTTTTGCCACTGAGGCAAATGGAAATAAACAAACAAGCAAAAAATGAAACTCTGGGAAGGGAAATGCTCCTGTGGGGAGACAGCAGAGGATAACAAAACACTGTGGAGGATAACTGTCACGTGCTTCTATACCAATCACTACCTATGTAGCTTGACTTCAGTGTCTGTGTCTCCAAAATGGATTCTGGGAAAACCCTGTTAAATTCAGAGGTTATGGAAGTCACATTGTTGACTTCAATGAGCCATTTAAATTCAAAGGTAGTGTGAAATTACATATTGCTAAGAAAGACTTGGGTACAATGCTAATTCTCTCACTAACACACTTGTGACCTCTGACATAAAAAGAGACAATATGAAGAGAGTGCTAGATTTGGAAACAGTAAGAGACGTTCAAAACCTTCTTCTAGTGCTTACTAGATATGTGACCCTGGACAAATCACTTAGCCTCTCTGAGCCTCAGTATCTTCATCTATAATATGGGAATAATAATAGCAATTTTAGGACATTATTCTAGTGAGAGTCAAATGAGAGGATAATGTATGTAAAGCACTTTGCAGATCTTAGAGTATTAGCTAAAAATGAACTATTATTATGTCCCTTTGAGTGTCTGTTCTTCTATGAAAATGAGGGGTTTATACTAGATGATATTCATGGTCACTCCTGGTTGTAATATTCTGGGACTCAGGCTACCTTTTTGTGAAACAAGTATGGTAACATATTTGTTAAGTGTGTGATGTGAGGACAAAGCACACACACACATATGAAAGCATTGAAATATAGATGGACAATTTGCTTTTTAGAAAATGATATGAACTTTCATACAAATCATACTTACTGAGATACTTAGCCCTCTGGGCCTCAGTTTCTTACAAAATTGTCACATGACCACAGCTGGTTTCCCCAAATTTCTATAAAGAATTCTAATGAAAATGATTGCTATGTATTTTATAAATATAAATGCTCAATAATAACCATATCGCTTTTTAATAAAATCACATTGGTTTCTGCACTGTTTGTAGTCTATGGAAATTAGCTTTTTTGACAATTTTCTTTCTCTTGCTTCTGGTGAAGGTTTAGGTAGATCCCACCTTCTGTCTGGGAAAGTAAATTTGCTAATCAATACTTCACAGGCCCAATTTTTACCTCCTTGAAATGAGGGTAAAACGTCCACTTATTTCATGGAATCTACAATAAGCTGGTGGAAATGTATCTCAGTTCCTTGTTTGTTTATATGCAGCATATAATGCTTAGGCTCATTTAAAGTAGGTTCCTTAAAGGCATGAATGCCTGTCTCTAGGAAGTACTGTGAACCTTAGAGGCAGCTCTGCTATGAATAATAATTCATAAGATCATATAAACCCTCTTGTATGCACTCTGTATTAAATCCCATTTAATATCAGACTGCATAGTCATTTGTAGCAAATTGAAGGGGCAGGTATGTGGAATAGTAGCAGTGATTCAGATTTTCATGAAGTCCCTCTCTAGCCAACAGAATAGAGGCTTGATGCTATCCATTGTTCCTAAGCTTGCCCCCAAGAGTTGCCAGTGACAGCCTGCCAGAATTCTGAAAGACCTGCACGTTTTACTGGGGAGCTATAAACTAAAAAAGTGGGCAAGCAGCTGGAGGAGGTCAGAAGATAAGACAGGTTATTCCATGTTCAATGAAGCCAGGCTTCTCAGTCACAAAACCACAAGGTGGGTAAGGCACTGTGCAAACTGAAAGGCTCAACTGAGGTGGGATGCAAAATTTGGCAATAGAAGAGCACTTTTTTTCCTCCATAATTTTGAGAGACAGGTTTTTTTTTAAAGCATTCTTACATGGTTCCACAAAGATTTATTTTTTCCAGATAAAATGGCATGGCAGCTGAAGATAATTCAACAATAGAAATTCGAGAAATATGGTTTGCATTGGACTTTTGGCCTTTAGAGCACATCTTTCAGACAGAAAGACATGTGTCTTTTATGACTGTCTTTTGTAAGAAGATCAAGCCATCCTCTAGGTGATGTCATTTTAAGGTAGACTAGGAATGCTTTTCAGTCACCAAATAGCACCTCCAAAGCCCTGCCTAAAATTTCACCATTAGAGAAGTATTTCTTTGGACTGATCATTACTCAGATATTAAGATTCCACAGTGAAGAGAAACTTAATGTGATGAAAACAACACTGGGATTGGAATGAAAAGACATAGGTTTGAGTTCCAGTGTATAACTTATTAATTTTAAAACTTTGGGCAAACTACTGAATCTCTTTGAATCCTTTTTTTATGTGAAAAATAGGGGAAATGATCATATCTACTTCATAGGGTTGTTGGGAGGGGGGAATTAAATGAGGAAAAATGAATAAAATTATTTGTCCCAGGAAAACCATATTCCACAGGATTTAGACTCCAAAGCATCCTTAGAGATTGCCTTGTCTAAATAATTTATTTTATAGATGAAGAAATTGAAGACCAGAGAGGTGATGACTTGTCTGAAAGTCACACAGATAGATAGAAAGTAATAGAGCCAGGATGCTAGTCTAAATTCTCTGACCCCAAATAGATTACAAAACTTTCCATGAAACAAATCATATGATCTTAGAAAAGTACTTTCATCTCTTGGATACATTTCCTCATAGGGAGGATTTGAGTTAGCAGTTCTCTGGGTTCATTTTGACTCTGTGATTTTCTTAAATAACTTGGGGTGAAATATTTTATAAGCTATATTTGAATGTGAATGTCAGTTCAAAGTCCATTGTGATTGGAGGAAAGGGGATCAGATAGATTTAGAACACATGGTACATCCGTAGGATGGTGAGGTTGGTTAATGGATTGGTTAATGGGTTGGGTAATGGATTAATGTAAGGGACAAAGAAAACAGGGAGGAGAGGAGGAATAGTGTCATAACATAAGAGGTACTAAAAGAGAAGAGAAAGCCACATAAGCAAATCCCCCTGATTTTCCTCACAATTCTACCTCAGACTATCCCCTTTTCTTCTCCTCTCTCAGATTTTCCACATAGGGCACACATGACTCAGGGATTGTAATCACTCTGGGGCATTGTTCCATTTGGAAATGGCTGGGCCACAGCTGGAAGGCCATCTGCCCTAAGATACTGACACATTTATGGATCCTATAACTATTTCTGGGACTCCATTACTACAAAATCTCCTCTAAGGAGAAATGTATTTCATAATACATACATTTTACCCTTTTGCTTCTTAACTATAAAACAAAGCAAAGAAAATCCATCTCTAGAAATCTGAGGAGACAAATCAGGTTTCCTGACAGGAAAGGTGAAATATTGCTTTCTGAGGCAAACAAACTTCATTTGCCTTTGCTGTCTCATTATACACACACACACACACACACACACACACACACACACACATACATATGTACATATGTGTGTGTGTGTATATATATATATATATATATACATATATATATATATTCCCTAACAGAAGAATGTCTTTTTTAAAATTATGTTAAAATAATCACCTTTGTGACTTGAAAAATCATCCATATGTTCTAAAGGAGATAGAGCCATATGACTATTTTTGATGAAGAAAATTTTTGTGATGGATGAGATGCAAGATGCCAGGGTAAAAATGTCTTGTATTTACCTATACAGATCCTAAATGTTCCTCATGGGGCTCTTTTTAATTGAATTTCCATCTGTCTCACAGGGATGCTGTCTTCCTGGAACATTAGGGGGAGGGGGAGAGGATTAGGGTACAATTCAGATAATTGAGCCTATAATGATAATTTGTCATGACTTTGCTTTGCAAAACAATAGTCTGGAACCTCCTGCATCATCTTCTACAATGAATGAGTTTAGAGTATGTGAAGGATTAGGAAATAAGAGGCCAAGGTGCTATTTGTAGTAACTGCTAAGTTTATTTTTAAGGTCAGTTTTAGGTTTATTATGCAGATACAGATAAGCCTGTGAGTTCATAAACTCACTGCCACTTTGAATATTCATTTTAGGATGATAGGGTTTAGCACTGGAAGGGCTTTAGAGATCATCTAAGGATAAGTTAAAGGACCTAATGTAAATACAGAATCATTCTTCATTTTTCCTTTTTCCTTACTCCTCCATATTCAAGCAAGTTTTCTTGATTGTTTCTATGACCTCTCGATCTGTTCTTTTCCCCCCACCTTTTGTCTAGACAACTGTAATAGCTTATTTGTTCTCCTTTATTTCTGCCTCTCCACTTTCTAATTTGTAAACTTCCAAAATAATAATCTTAAATCACAGGTCTGATTGTGTCACTTCCCTTTTAGAAAACCTTCCATGTGTCCCTATTGCCTTTAAAATATCATATAAACTCCTTAACTTAACATTTAAGACCTTTGTCTAATTCTGGCCTATCTTTCTACTCTTATTTGAAATTATTTTCCTTTCACCAAAAAAAAAAAGAGTACTATTTTGGGCTTTGTTGTGAAACAGTGTTTCCAAGAATAACAAGGTGATAGGCCCATCCCGTTCTGTGCTGGTCAGATAGCATCTGCAAGACTGGGCTTAGTTCTGGGTCCCACAATCAAGGAAGAACACTGATAGGCTAGAGAACATGAGGAGGACAGCCAGGATGTAGAAAGACCTCTAGTCTAAGCCATTGAAAGATAGGTTGAAGGTAATAGGAATGCAAAGTCTGGAGAATAGAAGATGAAGTGTAGCTAGAATTGGAACAAAGATTGGCTACATTTATCTTCAATTATTTGAAGGAATGTCAGGTGGAAGAAGGATTAGATTAATGAGCAATGAGTAATGGTTTGAAATTGTAATGAAGCAAAATTTAGGTTTGATGTCAGGAAAAAAAATGTAACAATAAAAAAAAATATTACCTCACCTACTTGAAGGCCTTCAGGTATAGGGTAGATGATCCGGGAATTGTTGTAGTGGGAATTCTTTTTCTGTTATGTTGGACTAGTGTTATAGGAATGTAAATTTAAAGATCTTCCCTGCCCCTAGGCTTAAGTGCACCTGGAGCCTGTGGTGGGAGCCTTGTTTTTCAAGAGATACTTTGTAATTGGGCAGTGGGTCAAGACTGCTGTTACATTCTCTGAGCCAAGAGAAGGCTATATAAATCCTGATGTGAGGCTTTGTTTTGGGGCTCACTTTGAGAAGTGTTGTTTAATTTGACCAGATGAGGCTCAGCCATTGAGAGCCCCCTGGCTTTGAAAAACCCAGATGTTGATGCTTCCCTCTCTGGTAACTGTGATTTGATATGGATGTAATGGTTGGACAGTTGTAGGTCTGTCTGCTTGAAATGTTTCCTTCTGTATACTCTGAAGTTTGGGGTGCTGACTTTTTTTCCCCTGAACAAGGTATGATATATTTGATTGATTAAAGCAAGATTGTTAACCCATTTTGAGTTGCTTTCCTTTAGAAAAGCAGATCCAAGAACCTGTGTTGGCAGCCACCCTGGGGATGCTGGGGTACTTGCTGCTTCAAATGGTGTCATGAACAGTATCTAAAGAGTAAAAGGAAAGTATGGGGGCTAGGATAATTGTGTTTCCCAATTGTGGTAGCTGTGACTCTGTGGAGCCATGGAACAGGAGAGAAGAAGGGCTGGCATGCTAACTTCACTGAGCTGAGAGCAGGAATGGTGAGCTGCCTACGCTGGGAACTCAGGAGTTCAGAATTCAGCCACGGGATGAGATATGGACTGTGTAGCAAAGCAGGGGCACTGAATGTGTTTCCTTGTTGCATCCTACAGTTTGGGACCCAGGGGGAGGATGGACTTGTGTCTGTGGTAGGTGGGGTGAAGGGCCATGGACCCCCGAGGACCCCACGCTGTGGTTTTGTTGACCAGCCGCCTCTCAGGACTTGGAAGCAGGGGTGGAGCAGTGTGAGGGGAAGGACTCCCCCCTGCCCCCAAGAGAACTTTATTTGGACATTTTTTGTTTTGGATTGAAGAGATGCACCTGACTGTACTTTGTGTTTGTTTAAGGCCCTGTGGCCACTTTGATAACAAAATGTGATATCTCTGTTTTGTGAGGATTATGTTGTACCTAAAGAGTTGTTAATACTAATTCAGATGTAAATTGACTATGCTATGGGAATGAAAGATCTTGGGGCCAAATGTTATAGGAATGTAAATTTTTAAGATCCTCCCTGCCCCTAGGTTAAGTGCACCTGTAACCTGTGGTGGGAGGCTTGTACTTTGTGATTGGGCAGTAGGTCAAGAGGGTTGTTACATTCTCTGACCCTGGAGAAGGCTATAAAAATCCTGATGTGAGGCATTTTGGGGCTCACTTTGAGAAGTGTTGTGTGATTTGACCAGATGATACTCTGGGAAGCTGTTGAGAGACCCTACTTGAAGGTCTTCAGGTATAGGGTAGATGATCTGAGAATTGTTGTAGTGGGAATTCTTTTTCTCTTATGTTGGACTAGTTACTAGTTATGTAGTACTAGCTACCCCATTCAACTGCAAAAATCTGATACAATTTCGTCTGAGTTCCAGTTATATCTGTTCCCTGAACTGGGATATTCTATTTCCTATGATGAGAATGAACTCCTTCCTCATCTCTACCTCTTAAAATTTTCTTTTTCTCTTCGAGGTGCAGCTTAGTAGTCATTTTCCTCCTTCATAATACTTTGCATCACGCTCATGTTTATAAGTGTCATGGCCCTCCAAGACAATGTAAGTTCCTTGCAATTTTTTTTTTAAAGCAATCGGGGTTAAGTAACTTGCTCAAGGTTACATGGCCAGTTATTTCTGGGTGTGGTGCTAAGTATCTGAGCCCGGATTCGATCCCCAGGTCATCCCGACACTGGAGCCAGTGCTCTTACTCGCTGTGCTACCTGGCTGCCCCAAGTCCCTTGCATTTTTGTCTCTGTATCCTTAGCACCTACTATAGTGCTTTACACATGGCTGATAAATATATTTTCCTCCCCTTGAATTAGTCTGGAGAAGAGAACACCTAAGTGCAACACAATAGCAGCCTTCAAGTATTTGAAGGGCTATCTTTTGGAGCAGATAGTCATAGATTTTGAACTGGAAGAGGTCTTAGAATTCATGTAGTAGAAACTCCTAATTTAATAGATGAGGAAACTAAAGCCTGGTGAAGTTTAATCACTTGCACAAGGTGACACAGCAGGCATTTAGCAGAAAAGTATGGACTCCAGTCCTGGTCTTCTAATTTTCAAATCCATTGTGTTCTTTCTACTAACACCTGAGGTTTTGTGGTTGGCCCATTGTCACACAGTTTGTAGGTGTCATTTGTTGTGTCAAATTGACTTCTTTCTAACTTCAAGACCACTCTCCACTAGGCAATGCTTTTTTCTTTTTGTAATGTGACATTAAAAAGTTTGAAAGACATAATTTCTGGGTAATTAGTCATTTTATTAATGATGTTAGCATTTTAATCAAAGGTCAGTGGCGCTCTGGAATGTCAAAGACTATCATGGCAGTGGGTCACAGCTTATATGCCCTTGGAAGAGGGGTATTCTTGAGAGTGGCAATCAAATCTGACTGATTAACAATTAATGGAGAATTGATATTATCAGGAGAGTCTGGAAATATTCTAATGAACTTTGATTGTGTCATTTACTTCTAAAGTACCCCTAACCTTGGGCAATCTAAACAAAGAATGTCTATCCTCTACCCAAGCCTGAACAGAAGACAATGGGCAGGCAGTTTTACCTTAAATTCTTTGTAAGGCTGGGTAGGGTCTGACCAAGATGGAGGAGAGTTAATTCAATCTCATTATCATTAATGTCCTTCTAGGGACTGAACTTTGAAATGAGGACTATAGAAAAAAAGGGTGGGTTGGGGAAGAGACTCTGGATAATCATTGGTTTTTAATAATAATTTCTCTTAGTATCAGAGATTAAAATTCTTTAGCTGTGCTCCAGAGGCTAATGGGTAGAAATTGAAGAAAGGAAGATTTTGGTTTAAAGTAAGGTAAAAAGCAAAACAAACAAAACCTTATTAAAAAGTAGATCTGTTCAAAAGTAGAATGCTATTCCTTGGGAGGTAGAGCGTTCCCCAGCAGGAGATTTTCCATCAGAAGTTGGAAGCTCCATGTTGAGTACACTGTAGAAAGATTTTTTCTTTAGGTAGTTATTGAACTAGATGGGCTTAAGGACCTTTCCTACTCCTGAATTCCATTATAACCCAATCCTTTTATTTCATGAGCTCATTCAGATTCACTTACCCCAGACAATGGAGGCAGTGTCAGAACTGGGACTTGAATCTGGATAAAATAGATTTAAACTCTTGAAAATTATTCTGGCAGTCTATGAAATGGTGAGGGTCTTTAAAGACAGGCAGACTAACAACTTGAGTAGAGCATCCAATTAAGAACAACAAGTTATTCTAATTTCAACGAGAAATCCTGTGATTCAAGCCAGTAATTGCACTGGGGCTTCATGTTGCAGGCTGGGGAGTTATTTCCAGTTTATAGTTTACTTAAACCTCTTTCCAAGGATTCCAGATGTTCCATGAGACATTTTGTCATTATTTAGAAGTATGTGAGAAATTTTGGTCCTTTGTCAACATGGAAGCAAGGCAAATGCAGTATAATAGGCTGCTTTCTGTGTTACATAGGCTGGGCAAAAGTCATTTGTTGAAAAAAGCCCATAGCCCAGCATTTTCTAAATAAATAACATTTTGAACAAAAACAATGTGCATATCGTTACCATTTATTATTTTATAATCCACACCATAATAAAAAGGAATTCCAGTTTTATAACCTTCCCTGTTGCCTCTCTTGTAGCTCTTGTACATGCATGATTGCAAACATTTTCTAAGTAAGGGCAGATTTTTTTATTTGTCCAGACATTATAAATCTAGGAGTAGTTACCCAAAACAAGGGGAAAAGGAAATTTGGGGAGGAAAGTTACTATTGAGTGGTAGAGGGAAAAAGGGAAAAAGTATTATTCAAAGAAAACAAGTAATGATAATGAAAACTATCCAGACCTATTACTGCTTCCAACTATCTGTTGAATTTATTGCTTTTTGTTAGAGAAATATTTTTCCATTATAATTCTTTTAATTATGCAGCCATTCTCTATACACACCTCTAATCCCAAACTTCTCTTATCTTTTCTTTTCTACTTTATCCTTTCTTGTTATTTCCCCAAGACTGTACTATATATCAATTTCTTTTAACTGCCCCCCAATTTCATATCATCTTCCCCCATGATTTCAATCATTTTATCAACTCAGGTTTGAGTAATTGTGCATTTCACAGAATTTTCCATTAGAAGAAAGCATAAAGGCTAGAGTCCAACACTTTCTTCCCTGAGAATTTCCTCTATAACATTTGCCCTCAGTGGTCAAACAACATTCCTTTGAAGACCTCAAGTGAGGGAGAAACTGCTATTTCCAAAGATAGTTCATCCTACCATTGCACTCTAGGATAGCTCTAAATGTTAGGAAGGTTTTCCTTAAATAAACATTAAATCCACTCACATCTATGACTCCTAGACATTCTCTGTGGAGTATTCTGAACATATCTGATCCTTCCTTTGAAAAAGTTGATCATTCAGAGAGTACCTGAAGGAGGTCAATCAGGAGTGACTGAAGCATCTAGGAATATTTAGTGTGATATGCTTTGTTTTGTTTTTAACCTAGGTAGATTTTACATTATCCCTATTGAATGATAAATTAAGAGATTCTGTCCAATGTTCTATACTGTTTTAGGATATCTATCTCTAGATAGAGATAGATATATTTTTAGTTATATATGGATCCTGACTGTTACCTAACATATTAGCAATCTTTCCTAGATTTGGTTCATGCAAATATTGACAACCATGCAAAGCTATTCATAAACAGCACAGAGTTATGTTGATATTGATCTATCTTTTTTTGTTCAGTCATTCAACCAGTTGTATTGCAGTCTAGGGGTGCTAGGAACCCTGAAATGAAAGGGTCTGTATCAAAAGAATCAAGCCTTCTTTCAGTCCAAATATTGAGTTTAGGTGGGTTGGGTGGGCAAGACTCCTAGTAAGTTTGCCATATTTGTGATGCCAATGCAAGTGGGCTATATTTTAAGAATCTGTGCATTTGATAGGATAAAATTGGTACTTTTATACAGAAAGACTGTGGGAAGAGCTATATGGTATTAAGGAGTGGCAAGTAGCCTGGGTGGGTTAGGTGCAAATCTGAGAGCCACAGTGAAAGGGCAGTTAAAAAGATTATTGACTGGGATAGGCTGGGTGCCTCAGATGGGTTCAGGGGATGGGTTCCTAAAATTATGTGAAGGCTCATGGATTTTTCCTTTTAGGGGCCCAGTACAAACCCCATCCCCCATCATTCCCAAATATCTACATTCTTCTATCTTGCCTAGAAATTTATCATAAGAGATTTTGTCCAAGTCTTTGCTGAAGTCTAAGTAAGCCATATCTACAAGATTTGCCCCACATGTCAGTCTAGTAACCTTGTCCATAAAGGAAATCTGATTAATTTGTCATGATCTGTTTTGTGAAGCTATGTTGACTCTATTTTATAGTTGTTTTCTTTTCACTAACTATCCCTTTCATAATATGTTAAATTATATGTATGTGTGTGTGTATATACATATATATATACATGTGTATGTATGTATATATATATATGACTTTGCTTCCTGAAATATAAATATATCAAGGAAAGTCACATCCAAAGATCTGTAGGATTTCCCCCCAAATAAGGTAACATTTCCCTTTCCAAAGGCTCTGTGTTGTTTTTTCATTCTCCATGCTCTTTCTAAAACCACTAATAATGATTTAATCACATCTGTTCTTTCAAGATTGTGGGATGTAATTCCTCTGAGAATTGTGATTTGAAGTTGCCAAGGGCAGTTATGTGCTATTTTCCTCTTTAGTTTAGGGTTCAGCACCCTTTTAGCCACTTTTGCCAGTCATTTCCATTCTAAATATATGACTTTGAGGCAAAGAAAACAAAAGCAGCATTAGAATTCAATATTTATTCTTTCTCCATGTGCTTTATTTTCATCATTCCATCTACCCAGAGGCCCAATTCCTACTTTGATACTATTTTTTTCCAAAATAATTTTAAGAAAAGACCTTTTGGCTATGTTTAGCATTCCTTACCAGGCTTAGCTCATTTTGAACATTAGGACTCTTGACTATTCTTATCCTGTCCCATTTTCCTGCAAAATTCAGATTTTCTGCAGAAGGAAGTCCTTATGCGCCTCACATACTACTCATTCCTTACTTAGATGTCTGAGAACAACAGGCTATGAAGAAAGATGAGCTTGATTCATATTTAATGTGTCTTCAAATTTTGAGCCAAGTGTCCTTTCCTTGTCCTTGTATCTGCTATTATAACATCCTGAAGTATTACTGCTTTTTAATGCATGCAAAAAGGACAGATCACCAGACTCCAGCACTCTGTGATCTGACATCATGTTGACATTCAATTCAAAGGAAGATGTGTACCATCTGGAAGCAAAATAGACTTTTACTACATTTTACAACATGATTGGCTTCAGTTTATAAACTAATTTAATACACAGAATGGCCTTGCCCCCTTTCTGATCTCTCAGAATGCTCCTGGAGTATATTGTCTGGTTTGATTCTCACTCATGACAATTCACATTAGAATTCCCTGCCTGTGTCTTTTGAAAGAGTGTAGTCACTGATTCCTTAATTCTTTCCATCCCCCTCTGAACAGGAGTACCTGCTATATTCCTTTTCCTTTGCCGCACTAACCCATCTGGGTAGTTAGAACTTCTCAGTCAGAATAAAAGTTCTGAGTCCCCTACTATTACTCACAACATAAGTAAACAAATATGCATCATCATCAAATGTACTCTTCAAAACCTTAGCAACAATAGTCCCAAACAAAGCAAAACATCCTGACTTTCTGACTTTGGTACAAAATTGAACATCTGAATTGAACTGAGTTCACCAACTTTATTTTGAGGGAAAGAAGAGAGAAAGGAGTGAAATCAGATAGCTTTTTTCTTTTTTTTTCTTTTTTCCTCCAATTTATGTATTTGTTTTTAGTTTTGAACATTCATTTCCACAAGATTTTGAGTTACAAATTTTTCTCCCTGTCTTTCCTCTACCCCCACCCCAAAATAGCTAGCCTACTGGATATTTCTTTCCCCAATCTGTTCTCTCTTATAACCTCCCCTATTGCCCCTCCCCCAACTTTCTAGTAAGGCAAGATGGATTTCTAAACCCTAGTGCCTGTATATTTTATTTCCAAGTTGCATGTAAAAAACAAACAATTTTTTAAGTACACATTTGTCTTAAAACTTTGAGTTCCAGATTTTCTCCCTTCTTCCCTCCTCACCTACCCCCACTGGGAAGATAAGCAATTCAATACAAAACTGTACATGTGTAGTTACACAAAACATTTCCATAGTAGGTATTTTGTGAAAAACTATATTTTCCTCCATCCTATTCCACCCCCCCACTTATTCTTTTTTCTACTTTGACCCTTTCCCTTTTTAAAAGTGTTTGTTTCTAACTACCCTCTCTCCCAATCTGCCCTTCCTTCTACCATCCCACCTCTTATCCCCTTCCCCCCTATTTTCCTATAGGGGAAGATACTCAATTGAGTGTGTATGTTATTTCCTCCTTAAGCTAAATTCAATGAGAGTAAGATTGTTCCATTCCCTTTCACTTTTCCTGCTCTTCCCCTCCATTGTAATGGTTTTCTCTTGCCTCTTTTATATAAGATAATTTACCCTAATCTATCTCTCCCTTTCTCCTTCTCCCAATGTATTCCTCTCTCACCTCTTAATTTTAAGTTTTAGGTATCATCCCTTCATATTCAACTCATCCTGTGCCCTCTGTCTATGTATACATGTACATACATATGACCAAACTTACTTATATATTTATACACACCTACACTCTCCTATATATACACATATATGTATGAATACATATATATATATATATATATATATATACATATATATTCCCTTTGACTGCCCTCATGCTGAGAAAAGTCTTATGAGTTACAATGATCATTTTTCCATGAAGGAATATAAATAATTCAACTTTAATAAGTTCCTTATGATTTCTTTTCCCTGTTTACCTTCTCATGCTTCTTTTGCTTCTTGTATTTGAAAGTCAAATTTTCTGTTCAGCTCTGTTTCTTTCTACAAGAATGCTTGAAAATTCTCTATTTCATTGAATGACCATATTTTCCCCTGAAGCATTATACTCAGTTTTGCTGGGTAGTTGATTCTTGGTTTTAATCCCAGCTCTTTGGCCTCTGGAATATCATATTCTAAGCCCTTTGTTCCCTTTATATAGAAGCCACTAGATCTTTTGTTATCCTGATTGTGTTTCCAGAATACTCAAATTATTTCTTCTTGACTGCTTGCAGTATTTTCTCCTTGACCTGGGAACTCTGGAATTAGGCTATAATATTTCTAGGAGTTTTGTTTTTGGGATCTTTTTCAAGAGGCAATTGGTGAATTCTTTCAATTTCTGTTTTGCCCTCTGGTTCTAGAATATCAGGGCACTTTTGCTTGATTCCTTGAAAGATGGTGTCTAGGCTCTTTGTTTGATCATTGCTTTTGGGTAGTCCAATAATTTTTAAATTATCTCTTATGTATCTATTTTCCAGGTCAGTAGTTTTTGCAATGAGGTATTTCACATTGCTTCTATTCTTTCATTTCTTAGGATTTATTTTATAGTATCTTGATTTCTCAAAAAGTCATTAGCTTCCATTTGCTCCAATCTAATTTTGAAGGAATTATTCTCTTCAGTGATGTTTTGAAATTCCTTTTCCATGTGGGCAATTTGACTTTTTAATGCATTCTTCTCCTCATTGGCTTTTTAGGCCTCTTTTGCCATTTGAGTTAGTCTATTTTTTAAGGTATTATTTTCTTCAGTCAGGCTGTTGACTTTGCTTTTCTTGATTTTCTTGCATTGTTTTCATTTCTCTTCCCAGTTTTTCCTGTTCTTCTCTTACTTTGTTTTCAAAATCCTTCTTGAGCTCCTCCATGACCTGTAAACAATTCATATTTTTCTTGGGAGATTTTCATGAAGGAGTTCTGACTTCAATGTCTTCCTCCCATTCCATGCTTTGATACTTTTTGGCCCACAAAAAAGGAATCTGTGGTAGGATTGCATTTCTTCTGCTTGTTCATGTTGCCAGTCATTGACTTGACTTTTGAACTCTTTACCATTTGTAGCGGCAAGCACCCCAGAATCCGCAGGGTGGCTGCTCACACAGGTTCTTAGATCTGCTTTGATAAAGGAAAGCAACCCAAAATGGGTTAACAAGCTTACTTTAATCAGTCAAACATGTATCGTTTACCTAGTTCAGGGGAAAGAGGTCACCACCCCGAACTTCAGAATATACAGACAGAATTATCAAGACAGAAACAGATGAAGTAGACAGATTTCAAACTGTCCAACCATTACATCCATACCCAATCAACATGTGGGTTTCAACAGCTAGGTTTCAAAGCTGGGGGGCTCTGTACAACGGCTCCCCAGAATCCAGATCAAATCACAGAATACTTCTCACAGTGAGCCCCCAAAACAAAGCTACACATCAGGGCTTATATAGCCTTCTCCTGGCTTGGAGAATGTAACAACCTTTTGGACCCACTGGCCAATCAAAAAGTATCTACTGAAAAACAAGCCTCCCACCCCAGGCTCCAGGTGCACTTTAGCCTAGGGGCAGGGAAGATCTTTAAATTTACATTCCCATTACACCATGGTAGAAGTATGCTTTCAAAATGGAGAGAGGATTGTCCCAAATTTCTGGGGTTTTCTCAATTAGGAGGGCATGCTCTCTACAATCCCCACAAGCTCTGGCACCTGGCCACACACCCCAGGACCTATACCCAAGACCATGATTCAGATCCAAGCAGGTTAAAGCAAGAGTGATTACTCTTTGAATGGTCTCTTGATCCCTCTGTGGTCTGCAGGTCAGGAACTCTGGAGATATCCATATGGCAGTAGCTGTGGGCCACCATGCCTCCCACCACTTCTTGCCCTGGGGGTAGGGGCTGGACCATGCTCTTCCTACCCCCTCTTCCAGCAGAGTTCCCAACTGACCTTTGACTTACCTTTTGGGATCTATGGTTTGAGAAGTCTGGAAACTGCCTCAGCTGCTCATGATTCACTCTCCTGATGTCTGTACTGGCCACTGCTAGTCAGGGCTGCCCTGGGGCCAAAACTGCATGGCTCATGAGGGGCTGGGATGCGCTTCCAGCTCTGTATGATAGACCCTTCCTGCTGCCCTGTGGAGCTTCCCATCTTCAGCAGGAGATTTGTTTCTGTCTGTCATTTTGTGGGTTCTGTAGCTGTAAAATTTGTTTAGAGTCATTTTTTACATTTATTGGAGGAGGTGGAAGCTGGAGCCAAGGGGAAGTCCTGTTTCTATTCCACCATCTTGGCTCCACCCCTGTAGCCATTTTTCAAAGCAACAGAATTATGTTTGCAAAGAATTTAAGCACTGTTTTTAGTTAGGACTGATCTATCCAAATGGATACAAGTTGACACATGTTACATAGAGTTCATGCTCCTCTATGAAAATTTGGAAAGGATTTGTGACTCAGTCAGCACAGGGAACTTATGAAATGGAAATCCCCTCTACCAACTAAGGAATTTGGCCCATCTGTTATTTAATAGATAAATCCTGGGGATTTGCCTGAGATACAAGAAAGTGAAGCAATTTTTTTAGCTCTAAATAGTGTTAGAGATAGGATTTGAATTAGGGTTTTCTTGACTCTAAGCCTAGGGTTCTATCCATCATAATACATTATTTGTATGGTGTGTGTGTACATTAACTGTTTCCACATCTCTATTATCTCTATTTGTCCATGAACATATATGAACAATAGGGGGGGTGGTTGTCATATATTATCCCTGCCCTCTTCACCTCCCCCCAACATTTCTTAGCATTTAAAAAAAGTATAGCAAGTTTCAGGAACAAGTTTAAATCTGGTCACTGTAGTTTAACATCATCCCAAAATATGTTCTAGAATAGATCTAAAGTTGGAAGGCACAAGGATCACTGAGTCTATTCGCCTTATAATTTAGAAGAGAAAACTCAAGCCAGGGTGAATTTAAGTGACTTTCCCAAGGTCACACAAGTAGGAAACATCAGAGACAAGATTTGAAACATGTTCTTTTGAGTTTAGAATCAGTTCTCTTCCTATTGTACCATGACCTGGTATTTGGGAGGCAGTGTGATAAAATGAAAGGAACACTATACTTGGAGCTAGAAGACTTAGATTTGAATTCTGGCCTCATTTTCCTAGCTATATGAGCCTCAATTTCTTCATTTTTCTAAAGGGCTACCTTCTTTACAAGGTTGTTGTGAGAATTCAGTGAAACAGTAGATATGTAAGAGCTTAAAGTCTTCATTAAAATTATCATTATTTATCAGCCTGTGCCTCTTCCTTAAAGCTTGAGCACAAAAAGGAACTGAGTAGATTTGATCTAAAACCAAGAAAAAAATTAAAAGATTGGATTTTCTAATTGAAATCCTTGGTAGGACCCAATCAATATACACATGAAAAAGGTTTGGGGTGAAAGGGAATTAATAGTTGCTGTTATTAAGATTTTCTTTTTAAAATTTGGAATGCAAAGAGCGGCTTCTCCTTTAGATGATACAAATGATGTCAAGGACCAAGAGAAATTTGCCAGTCATCATGAGATTTTTTTTTTAGTGAATGCAAAATTATTTAAGATTAAGTACTGATCTTATGAATTCTATTCCATATATTTGGCAGCAGGAAAAATCGCCAGTTAGCATGAGGAAACAGGCTATCCAGAAAGGATTTCTTAAAGATGGAGAGTTCATTTGGTATCTTCTGTAAAAACTGATATTATTGAGTGTTTTCCTGGGGTGTAAGTAGGGGATAGGAGAAGGAAGGGTCCAAAAATATAGCTATAGTGATTATACTAATCCTCTGAAAGATATTAAACAGAAGCAGTTGCCATTCTCTAAACAATGTAGTATTTCTAGAACTACATGTGATTCTTTCTCACCATTTCCTCTTTAGGATTCACTCCTAGAATTCCTCTAAGGAAAGAATTAGAGATATATGAAACCTCTCTTTTTCTCCATGTCCCAAAGGCAACCAAGTATTTCAAGAGTGATCAGGAGTTGATTTCCAGAAAGCTGGTTGAGAATAGGATTGCCTTGGGGCCTTTTCTGGTTGGCCAGGAAGTCTTGGCAAGCCCCAATACTGGCACTTTGCACCAATGAAGCTGTCGGACCCATCAGCTCAAGGCCCAGCAGGAGCTGCCTTTGATTATTCTCAGTGCATATTATATTAAGAATAAATTGGCAGCCCCAATAGGGGTTTATAGCATACATCTGGCAAAACGATATCCTGTTGAGAACATTTTAAAGTTGGCAGAAATGGATTTTAAAGTTGTCTGTCATGTTGTACACTCATTTATGGTATTCTGACCTTATTCTCAAAGTACCTTTTTCCAAAATGCAACTTTTAATGAAGTGATGAGATCTATCACTTAGTAGGTTCCTTCCCTTCATTGATTTCAACTCAATTCAAGAGACATTTCTTAAGCACATTTATTACATGCAAGATACTAGGATCTATTTGTGCCAAAGAAGCAAAAATGAGAACTAGAGCAACAAATACAATGACCACCACCACAAAAATAACAATGTTGTCACAGGCCATAAGGTAGCTTAATTCAAAGGAGAAAATACTGACTGGAAACAAATGACCTGGAATAGAAATCTCACCTCTGACTCTTACTGTTTGGTTGACTTTGGCCTCCTGAGCCTTAGGACACCCAGTGGATACAACACTGGGCCGGAGTCAGGAAGATCTGAGTTCAAATGCAGCCTCAGATATTTACCAGCTATATGACCATGGGCAAAGGCAAGAATGTCTGTTTCAGTTTCTTCATCTATAAAATGGAGAAAAAATAGCAACTACCTCCCAATAGTTTTTGGTGACAATTAAATGAGATATTTATAAAATACTTTGTGATGTTATCTAAATATATGAATATGTATCTAAAGCATATAAAATAAAAATATGCTAAATATTACATATATACTTTTGTTATTATGCCTCTGAGGTCTATTCCAAATCTATATGCCTATAATTTTATTGATGTAGGAATTTCCTTTAATCTATTCAGACTAACAGTCTAAGAAAGTTTCCTGAGGTAACTTAGCAGTTAGGTGACTTAGCCAGGCTTAGCCAGTGAATGTATGTCAGAACTAGCACCTGAGACAAAGTCTTGCTGACTCTGACACATACTCTTCCCACAATCCATCTATATCATATGTATGTGGCATCTAAATGTAAAATGATGATGTAAAGTAGAATGTGATATGGTCAAGGAAAAGAATTAAGTAGTTTCTAAAAATATTCAATAGCCTCTATGATGTCAGTGGCATGGGTACTGGCTCTAGGAATTAAATATTAAAGTGGGGCTGTGATCTCATCAATTTTGATGTTCCCTTCACTGATGCAAATTGCAATCCATTCATGCTTTTCCATTCTGTGCTACTCTTGTTCATGTTTTCCCTTCAATTTGCTACAGGAAGTATACACATACCACCAGATGAGTTGGAGCTCTTTGGTGACCCATTATAATGGTAATAATAATTTGAAGATCTTCCCTGACCCTTAATAGGCCTAAGAGAATTTGAAGATCTTTTCTGCTTTGAGGATCTTCCTTGCCCCCTAATAGGCTGAATGTAATCACATGGAGCCTGTGGTGAGAAGATTTTGCTGAAGAGTGAAGAAGAACCAACAGGAAGCTAGAAGCTAGAGCAGTTAGAACTGAAGGGTGGAAAAGATGCACCCAAGGAGGCAGCTAGGCTTGTCTTGTTTGTGGGAAGGCTAAAGGATGGTGTGATTCCCTCCTGTGCTAAAGTGTATTAACTTTGTTGTTGCTACAATATATTTGGCTTTCTGGTTTTGGGATTTGGTTTTCAGGTGTCTGAATAAATGTTTTGCTTCTGTCTTCTATATGGAGAGTCTGTTACATTTCTTGATTCAGAATTGTGCCACTATATTCATAGTTACCATTACTACTGTGAATATTGTGTTGGCGCTATACCCATCTTTAACTCTTCACCCTTTTCATGTGACCAGCCTATATTTTATTCTTATTATCCAGTATTGAAGAGAGGTGGAAAGTAGATGGAAGAAGGAGAGAGGAGAGGGGACTAAGCATTTATTAAGGACCTACTTGTAATGCCAAGCAAAGGAAACTTCCAAGGTTTGGAATACCAGCATAGTGACTCTCCATTTTATTCAGTACCAAATTAAGGCAAAACATTCACAGAACAGAGAAAATCAAAATACAGCATTCACCAAGTGTAATTCAATAATTTCCAAGTACTACTCCATCCCTGGGAAGTACATTCATTTAGTCAATCACAAAGTCTCCCTTCTCAAAGGGAGATTAGTTTTCAGTCATAAACAAAGTACATTCATTTGGTCAAGGAGCACAAAAAAGTCAAAAGTTTCCCACCCCTGGATCACAACTGAATTACAATTATCATCAGTTAACTTCAAGCACCTTCTTAAAAGGGGCAGTGGAGAGCACAAAGGCCATCTACCCCCGAGCTACAGCAAGGTTAAGATATCATCACAGCATTTAATACCCAAAGAGAGGTCTTTTTTTTTCATCTTGACCCCAGGCAAGTTCTCAGCAATCTCTGTTCCTGGGGAGACAAAGCTTAACAAAGCCACAATATGCATTGCCAGTGTCATCATCAATTCACTCTATGCCTGCAGAATAGTGTCAGGACCTCTAAAAATATCAGCAAGACCCTCTTCCAGGATTTCTGTAAACATACAACAAGAAAATCCTTCTTCAGGGCTTCTGAACCAACAGCAGGGTTCCAGAACCTCTGAAACAACAGCACTGTCCTTCACCAGTGGAGGAATCTGGCAAAACAACATCAAAACAGACAGACAAAATATCGGCATCACAGCCATGTCTCCTCAGTCCTTGGCAGCTCCAGGTGGCAGATCTCAAAAGTCCTGGGCAGCTCTAACTGGTTCTCAGCAATCCTCTCTCTCTCTCTGCCTCCATGATGCTGCTTTCAAAAGTTCTTCTGCCTCTCTCTCTGCTTGGACTTTCTCTAAATCCACTGCTCCAGCTCCTCCCAGTTGAGCCCTCTCTTTTTCACGTCAACAAGTCCATCCCACAAGTGGGATTCACAAGCTCTGGGTTTCAACACTCAACCTGAAAACCAAGCCAATACAGGGGGATCTTTAAATTCCATTACTATCACACTACTGTATGTTAAGCATTGTGCTAAACTCTTTATAAATATTATATTATTTGCTCCTAATAACAATCCTGGTAAGTAGGTGCTATTCTTATAATCCCCATTTGAGAAAATTGAGCTTAAGTGACTTGTATAGGGTCACATACCTAATAAGTGTCTGAGGACAGATTAGAACTCAGGTCCTCCTAATTCCAGGACCAGCACTCTGTCCACTGTGCCAACTAGCTGCCTCTCTCAAGAAAGGGTGTGGGACAAAAAGAGTCTTTGACTTCAATGAGCTTATACTGATGTGGACAAGATATTCTAGAAAAAAAATTATATAGAGAACGAACACTTTCACTTTTGGAGCACCTGAGTGAAGCCTTGAAGAAAGAGAAGGATTTCATCAGGTGGTGATGAAGAAGGATTTCCAGGCTTGTAAGTCCTTTTGTGTGTATGTGTACATGGGAGATGACAGAATGAGACTGGGGAATAGATAATAGGCCAATCTGGTTGAAAAACAGAGCAATTAAAGAATATAGAATGAAATAAGGCTGTAAAGGTAGGGTGGTGTTAGACTGTGACCTTGACTATCAAACTAAGGAATTTTAGTGAATTATTGGCATTTCCAGAAATTTCAGTCACATCTTTAGACAACCTCTCAAAAATCTTTCCTCATTTTGGGAAGAAAACACAAGGAACTACATGGGATCTGAATATTAGACTCTTCGTGATATCAAGTGTTTTTATTTCAGTCTAATAGCATAGTACAGTATATTAAAACAAAACGACAACCAAAAAAACCACCTTCGGTCTTGAAATCAGAGGTTCAAATTCTAGCTCTCCTACTTATTAACTACATTATCTTGGGCAAAATATTTCTCCCTCCTACTTTCTTCAAATCCTGAGTTCTTAGCATGGTATCTGGCACATAGTAGGTATTTTAAAATACTTGTTGATTGACTGAGAGAATATGTCTCAGTGCAAACTTCTTAGCATAGAGTCAGGGAACAAAAAAACAAAGGAAAAAAAAAACCCAGAACATTCACCTCTATTTGGAAATCTCCTCTAAGTAAAAGTCTTATGAAAAGCACACTTCAGGAATTAGGATCCTCTTCTTGCTAGGAGCCATCTTCTCCAAAAAGCTCTTTAGTAGGTGCAATGTGCTCCTCCCTAAGTAAATTTGGCACCAACTTGGAGCCAAGACATCCCTAAGGTGGCCATTCCTGAAAATTCTTCTTAAATCTTGCTTTCTGGCATTTGTTTTCTATATGAACATGGGATAAGTGTTTTATCTGTAAAATAGTGATAATTCTCCTTGGAACCAATTCAAAGGACATGATCAACTGAGATAATGTTGACAATATGCATCGCAAACTGTAAAACACTACATAAATATCAGCTACTACCATTCTCACTTTTTTTTTGCTTTTTTATTTTGGAGGGGGGAAGGGCAGGGCAATTGGGGTTAAGTGACTTGCCCAAGGTCACACAGCTAGTAAGTGTTAAGTGTCTAAGGCCGGCTCTGAACTCAGGTTCTCCTGTCTCCAGGGCCCGTGCTCTATTCACTGCCCCCATTCTCACATTTTTAATCACTCCTCTGCCCAAAGATCAGGTACTTTGGTGCCTTCTCCCCTTCCAACAAAGGGCCCTTATGCTCTGAATTCAGGCATGTGGTAACTAGATTCAGTCTTAGGAGAACCTAGTATCAAATAAGGAGGGTTGGGCTCCTTTTCTCAAACTTTTTTGGTTCTTTATACACCCACTTAATAATCTCAAGGAAATATTACTTAAAATTTAGGTATTGGCCCATGGCTAGGTTCTCCACAAAGTGAAGAGCAGAAAGATACTCAAAGAACAAATCAGGTAAAGGGCAACTACTGATTCCTCTGAACCAAAAAAAGATCTTTAGGTCTTAGCATAAGACCTAAAAATTAGCAATGACAAAAATACCCAAATAAAATATATTTAACTTGTAACTTCTCCTATCTTCTCCTGGAACTTGATATGTAAATCATCTAGATGATGCAAATTTACAGGGCTACTGAAAAGGCAATTTTGCATTTTTATCTCAGTTCTGCACTGTCCAAATAATTCCATCCAGGTGTACTACTTATGGCAAGTTTGGCTAGAGAGATCAACTACTGCCCCCACAGTAATCTTCTTCTCTGATGCAGAAATCACCCTTGCCACAATCCTTTTGGACCAAGGGACCCTCGGTGGGAAACCTGAGACCTTAAGGCCACATGTGGCCTTCTAGGTCCTCAAGTGTGGCCCTTTGACTGAAAACCAAATCCTCTTAGTAAAAGGATTTGTTCTGAAAAACTTGGAGTCAGTAAAAAGACCACACCCAAGGACCTAGAAGGCCATGTATGGCTTTGAGTCTGCAGGTTCCTCACCCCTGCATAGGACCTCTGATATTTGTAAAATTGCCTCTAAGGTTGGACATATCTGACTCAAAATTACTATTTAACTACCTATTTTTCAGAAAGCAAAACCAAAAAACAAACAAACAAAAAACAGCGAGGCTTCCCTAGGCCCAGGTTTCCATCATTTATCCAATCACAAGCTCTAGCTGTTGTGAAGGATCAGTCTCCGTACAGCTGGAGTGAAGGGCAATTTTTTTCTCTGCTTATATGCCTCATGGTGGAGTTACAGATAGTCCTTACAGAAGAAATAAGGGGTAGGTACCCTTTAATATTCACTGAATCAACAATTCTTCCTGTTAGGGGCCCAATGAAGGGAAAACATCATCATTTCAGAGTGTAAAGCCTTTCAACACAGAATCACAGGTGTCTTTTGATTCCCTGGAAATTTCGCAGGAAGTTCCCATGCATGTTCCATCAGATGACCTCAATAAATTCATTTTTCACACATGCTTCCTACTGCTTTGGTTTCATTGTTATTACTATTGTAGTAGTAGTAGTGTTGGTAATAGTAGCAGCAGCAGTAGTAGTACTAGTAACAAAGTACTTTCTTTGTCATAAGCCTGTAAATTAAGGAGTATTGGTGGTATTATTATTATTGCTATCAGGATAATAACTATCATTTCCCATCCCTAAAAGTTACTTTTAGTATCCAGTGAGCCTCAGGGGAGCAGGATGCTCAGCCTTTCCTACTAAGGTTCCTCTCAGGTCTGGGATCCAGTCTTGAAAAATTTAAGCCCTGGAGGAACCCTGACCTCTGAAAGAGGCATTTTTACGTCATATTCTCTGGCTCTTTATGCCCTCACCTAATAGCCCCAAGTGGAAAAAAATTACTTTAATTTTAGGTTTGGCATATCTATGATTTACAAAAGTAGAATAGAAAGGTGCTCAATGTATTATGTAGATTTAGGTATATGACAGCTATTTATTTATTCTTTAAAAAATTTATTAAATACAAAAAGCACACATTGGCAAAGATTTAAACATAAACTACTAGCAAAACAACTGCAAACTATAAAACATGAGAGATTTTGTGAAGTTGTTGAATCGCATTTCATCTTTACTTCTATTTGGAACAGTCTCCTCCAGGTAAATATCTTATGAGAAGGTCAGTTCGGGAATCAGGGTCCTCTTCCTGTGAAGAGCCATCTTCTCTAAGAAGCTCTTTAGCAGATACAGTGTGCTACTCCTTAAGTGCATCTGCTACCAACTAGGAACTCAGACATCCCTGAGATGTCCATTCCTGAATATTCATTTCTCATGATCCCCATTTAGGCCCCTATGTGCAGGAAAAGAAATACAAAGCAGAAAAGGTAACCAGAGGCCTAAGATAACATACTCTGGACTTCATGGATGAGCTCTTCCTCTAGAGGCATTAGTCAATTTTTTTTATATTTCTGCTATCCCTTATGAAGATGGAAGGAGGGAGGGGGAGAGAGAGACAGAGATAGAGAGACAGAGACAGACAGAGAGATAGAGAGACAGACGGACAGACAGAGAGACAAAGGCAGAGAGACATGATATAGAAGATAGAAGAGAGAGTCCCTAAGGGCAGTCACTGCTCTTAAGGTCTACTAAGTGGCAGTAGTTTTTTTTTCCCCCAGATTCAGTATGGAAAATCCTCCACTATTGTTTTCACCAAAATGTTTGATGCATCATCTGAAAGCCCCAAGCCCCTCAGCTCTGAACTAGAATATGCACGGCCCACTGAGAGTAGTGTTGGATCTCATACATTGGACAAGAGTGCTCTCTTGTATACCACCAACATACTGTTCCCTCCCATTCCTGTTATATCTTCTTTGTAGAGATGAAATAACTAACAATGGTTCAGTTAAGTTGTGTGACTTGCCTACATGCATTAAGTAACTAAATATTAGAGCTGAGATTTGAATGCAGGTCTCTAGAGGGACAAGTTCAGTAATCATTCTGCCACAACATACCGCCACATGTTATTTCCCCTTAGGTTTCCTCCCTAATATTTCCCACTCTTTAGCAAATTAACTGAGGCAAAAGAGAGAGGGAGAAAGAGAGAGAGAGAGAGAGAGAGAAAGAGAGAGAGAGAGAGAGAGAGAGAGAGAGAGAGAGAGAGAGTATTTAAGTATTAAAGTGAAAACCGAAAGACAAAATCGACAATGGGGTAATTTTATTTGAACTGTTTCACAATGTGTTCACTTTTAGACTTAGAGAGCCTTTTCTGCAGTGATTAGGAGACCAGTAACTATCAACAATAACTTCCATAAAGGTTTCCCTTTGCCCATTTTTGAAGGACTTCCCTTAATAACAAAATAGGTGAAAGAAGCAGGACCATAAATTATTCACAAAGTTACAACATATGTCTGGAAATTTGTAAGTGCCAGATTTTTCTATCTATAGGAAAGAGATTCTTTTAATTTATTTGTTTGCGTGTCATGGACCCCTTTGATATTCTGGTCAAGCCTATGGGTCCCTTCTTTTTTTTTTTAAAGCAATTGGGGCTAAGTAACTTGCTCAAGGCTACACGGCCAGGTGTTTCTGTGCGGGTGCTAAGTGTCTGAGCCTGGATTCGATCCCAGATCATCCCGATTCTGGGGCCGGTGCTCTTACTCTCTGTGCTACCTGGCTACCCCCCTATGGGTCCCTTCTTACAACAATGTTTTTAAAATATATAAAATAAAATACATAGGATTAGCAAAGAAATCAATCATTTTGAAGTTCAGTTATCAAAATATCAATAAAAATTGAATTTGCATACTTCTGGTTTGAACCACTGCTATAGTGTTTCTCTTTCCTAATCAAGAGATCTAATCAATGACAATTGCCATCAATTTTCATTGGCATTTAACTTTGAAAACTTTATTGAATTACTTTACTATCCTCATTGGATATTATCTTAAAGGATTTCAGTCAAAAGCATAAAATATATTGTTCTATTTTGTTTCAGGGGACTTTCAGATTATAATTTTTTGATATTCTCCCTTACCCCCACCAAAGAAAGATTTAACAGGAAACTAAGGTATGGATATTTACTTTGACTGCTAAGATTCTTAAGCTTTTTTTTTCCTATTTGAAAAGTATAGAAGGAATGTCAAATTAAAAGGATAAAAGTGATCACAATAAGTCATTATATAAAAGTTCCCAGAAGGCTGAAGATTGAATCAGATAGATGTAAATAGCCACTTATCAGCAATGTGATATTAAAAAATGCAAAGTCTTTCTTTTTATCAGTGTGGTGGCACTTGCAAAATGATGCAAGTTTCTTCTTTGAAATGATCTTTGCTTGACACTTGTGCCCTAGTGGAACTTGCATTCCATTTTGTGAGAAGGCATGCAGCCAGCCTTGTAAATGAGTATAAGCACAAGCAGCCAAGCCTTCATAGCTGACATGCATTGATTATGCAGAATATCAGGCTAGTAAAGTTGAAATAGTCATCTGTCCTGAGCTTCTGTGCTGGCCATGATGGGGATAGTCTGTCATGAGTCCAGCTCTCAGCTTAATTAATTCCAAAAATAAGAATTAACTTCTGTAGTGGGTTGCAGCAAATTAATTTGCATAATAAATTAGAATAGGTATCCTTACCAATGAAGAAGAAGAGATGGTCTTTCTCTCTGTATGGCTGTATCTCTACACAGAAAGAGATAAGGAGTATAATAAAATCACCCTGTTTGGGCTTTTGGTTCACTGTTCCCCTAGAATGGGTATGATTCCAAGAAATGTCTGAATTTCACTGCTGTTTGCCAGGAGAACAATAGAGCCTAGGACATAGCTATTTCTAGGCATTCAGACATTTTGATTTTTCTTTTCTTTTCACTGAAGAAATATTTTTTTTTCAAAATGCATGGCTTGTGAGCGTGCACTTAATATGTTGTTGTCACTGGCTCAGACTCTGTTGAGTCAACTTCCTCAATACTGGTTTCTTCTGGAATTAACTCCCATGGCCCCTGGCTTTTGGATCACCTTGGTTACTTGCCAGAGAGCCTCCAAGCCAAATCTCATTGGTGCTGAATGGTGGAGATAGGAATAATCCCTTTTTGTTGTTGTTGTTTGGCAGATGGAGTTGAATCACTTAGGTTCTGTGGGCTCTGTTTCTGTATTAAAGATATCACACATGGATTCTACGGAATACCCATGGACAATGAGGAAAGGGACCTTGTAGCCATGCCTAGAGATCCATACATAAGGTGAGACATCAAGTCACAGAGACTTCATGCTGCCCACTTTTATTCAAGCAATGTCCCCATACAACCATCTCCCAACAAGTTTCATGTTTGTCTTCTGTATTTCATTTATAAAAGTAAACTCAGTGCTTGGACTTCTGGGTATATAAGGCAAACAATAAGACATCATACATTTCAATTTCAACATGAGCCAGTGGGACTCTACACCAAATCAGACAAAAGCCTGACTAGTAAGAAGGTATAAACATTTATCAAGAGAATATATTAGAAACAGATGAAATAGAGATATAGGTAAGAGTACAAATCCTATATTCAATACCTTTGCAGCCTCTAACTGTATTTGCAGAAGTATATTTGAAGAACACAGGCTGCGTGATGGGTTTCTAAAAGGCAATCTAAGTATAGAATGAAATAAGAGTGGACTTGTATCTGTGGGATAGCTCTGGATTAACAATAATAGTATAGGCCCTGGGACTGATTTCATTGGCATAGAAGATTCCAAATTGAAGGGAATCCCTCTATCCATATAAATCATCCCATCTCTATAACTTGATTTTTGAGTATTGCCTAGAGCACTGAAAGTTTGTGACTTGCCTAGGGCTACACAGTCATGATGTGCCAGGGCAGAGATTTGAAAGTATGTCTTTCTCGTTTTATGGAGGGTTTTCTAGTCTCTGTGTAATACTCCCTCTATAATTTACCTTCATACTGCTTTAAATACATTACTTCACTGGATCTTTACAACAATATATATATATATGAGATAGGTGTTAATTTGTTGTTGTTCTCTCTCTGCCATGCCCTCTACTCTCTGCTCTGCTGCTCTCATTCTCTGTCCATGTTCTTTTTCTCTCTCCTCCTTGTCCTGTTCTTTTTCTCTCTCCTCCTTGTCCAAGCTCCTCCCACACTGGGATCTATGTGACCCTTACTGGGAAGATAAGCAATTCAGTATAGGTTATACATATGTAGCTATGCAAAACATTATCATGGTAGATTAATTGTAAAGATTAACTATATTTCCCTCCCTCCTATCCCACCTCCCACTTGTTCTATTCTCTACTTCAATCATGTCCCTTTTCAAAAGTGGGTGCTTCCAACTTCCCTCCCCCCCAGCCTGCCCTCCCTTCCATCATTTCCCCCTCTCATCCCCTTCTCCCATACTCTCCAGTAGTGTGAGATACCCTGTTTAGTATGTATGTCATTCCCTCCCTGAGGCAAATTCATTGAGAATAAGGTTGACCCATTCCCTTTTGACTTCCTGTTCTTCTCCTCCATTGTAACCGTTTTCCCTTGCCTCTTCTATATGAGAAAGTTTACCCCATTCTTTCTCCCCAAATCCTCTCATTATATTCCTCTCTCACCTCTTAATTTTGCCTTTTAAGTATCATCCCTTCCTATTAAATTGGTCCTGTGCCCTCTATCTATGTATACCTGTAAACATATATGCACATTCACATATGTATTCATATGTCCATATAACCTCCTATATAGACATATATATATATATATATTTCTATTACCTTCAACTATTTTCATACTAAGAAAAGTTTCATCAGTTACAATTATCATATTTCCATGTTGGAATGTAAATAATTCAACTTTGATAACTCCCTTATGATTTTTTTCCCTGTTTACTTTTTCATGTTTCTCTTGCTTCTTGTATCTGAATGTCAAATTTTCTATTCAACTCTGGTTTTTTCATCAAGAATGCTTGAAAGTCCTCTATTCCATTGAATGACTATATTTTCCCCTGAAACATGATACACAGTTTTGCTGAGTGGGTGATTTTTGGTTTTAATCCTAGCTCTTTTGACCTCTGGAATATCATATTCCAAGCCCTTCGATCCCTCAGTGTAGAAGCTGCCAGTTCCTGTGTTATCCTGATTGTGTTTCCACAGTATTCAAATTGTTTCTTCCTGCCTGCTTGTAATATTTTCTCCTTTATCTGGGAATTACAGAACCTGGCTATAATATTCCTAGGGGTTTTCTTTTGGGGATCTTTTTCAGGAGATGATCAGTAGATTATTTCAACCTCTATTTTGCCCTCTGGTTCTAAAACATCAGGGCAGTTTTCCTTGAGAATTTCTTCGTGGATGATTTCTAGGTTCTTTCTTTGATCATGGCTTTCAGGTAGTCCAATAATTTTTAAATTATCTCTCCTGGATCTATTTTCCAGGTCAGTGGTTTTTCCCATGAGATATTTCACATTGCCTTCTATTCTTTCATTTGTTTTGATCTGTTTAACAGCATCTTGATTTCTCATAAAGTCGCTAGCTTCCATTTGTTCCAATCCAATTCTGAAGGAATTATTCTTCTCAGTGAGCTTTAGAGATTCTTTTTCCATCTGGCAAATTTGGCTTTTTAAGGCATTCTGAATCTTTTCATTGCCTTTTTGAGCCTCTTTTGCCATTTGATTTAGTCTACTTTTTTAAGGTGTTGTTTTCCTCAGTCCAGCTGTTGACTCTCAATTCATTACTTTGTTCTCATTTCTATTCCCAATTTTTCCTCCACTTCTCTTATTTGCTTCTTTAGGTCCTCTATGGCCTGTAACTAGCATCAATGTGTTGATAATTCTGGAAGCCGCCACAGCTGCTGGTGATCTGAAGTCCCTCCAGCTGGTGGTTGGTCATGCCCACCCTGGGGGCTAAAATCTTTGAGTTGAGCCTTTCTGGGCTTGGCTCCCAGAGCACTGCCCTGGCCGATTCCTGCCGGCCTGCTGGGTTTTCCTCAGCAGGAGGTTAGCTTCTCTGTGTCATTTTGTGGGTTCTGTAGCTCCAAAATTTGTTCAGAGTCCCCTTTTACATTAATTGGGGGAGGTGCAAGCCGGAGCCTGGCGGAAGTCCTACTTCTGCTCTGCCATCTTGACTCTGCCCCAAATTTAATGTTCTATTAACTAAGACTAAGCTGCCTGATACTAGTCAACTATTTTTTTTTTCTAATAGTACCTATTCTATGGTCAGGTAGAGGAATGGAAATTTCAGAATTGTTTTTTTTCTCAAAGTAATAAGAAAAAAGGAAAGAGTAAGAAAAAGACATACAGGACCAGAAGAACCCTGCAGCTAATATCACTAAGAGCTACAGAAAGACTGAAGTCTTGACTAATAAAAAAAAAATACAATTGTGTATCTTGAATCTATATCTATATTTATTTAGAAAATATTTCCAAGATTGCTGCCTATGAAGATGCCCCCAAGATTTCCTAAAAAGTCAATTAATAATTGCAACAATGTATTAAAGAAGTAATTGCTCGGATAATAATGCTGTTGTTTACAGGAAGATTGAATCGTATATGAAGTGAAATTTGCCCAGAAAGAGTATAAGGATTTTTGGGATTGAAAAACAATATCTTGTATTTACTTCTCTGTATTATGTGTTAAAGTCTATCACTAGAATGTCAACTCCTTGAGGACAGAAATACTTTCATTTTTAGTTTCATTTCTCCAGGAGGGAAAAATTTTTATTAAATTGAATGAAAATGCCTCTTCTCTTCTTAGGACTTAGGAGATGATAGCTAGATTGATAAATGATAATAGCCTGCTTCTGTTTCATTGCATCATGGAATGAATAAGTTTAAGCACCAATCTGATATTTTTAAGTATGGAGTCATGCTTAGGAAAATAATTTGAAATAGCAGTTTCAAGAGTTTTTTTCACTTTGTCATTCTTCTGTTCTCTGTTAATTCACAAGATCATTCTCTCCTCTATAATATATGCCTAACTCAATGGTAATACATACATCTCGAGGCTTACTATTTCATTTGTGAATCCCTGCCTCAAATCATCATATCAAGAAGGTTCTGCTTACTTTATATCAGTTAGTGTCTTCCCATGCTTCTCTCAAGTCAATATATTTATTGCTTCTTAGGACACAGAAATATTCCATTGTATTTTTAGTCCAGAATTTGTTTAACCATTCCCCAAGAAATAAGCATCAATCTTATAATTGGTTCATTTTTTTCTCCTTTTAATTTAAAATTATTTTGTTTTTCTATTACCTACATTTCAGTAGGTAATTAGGTGGTGCAGTGGATAGAGTATCAGGTCTGGAGTCAGAAAGATGAGTCTTCTTGAGTGCAAATCTGACCTCAGACACTTACTAGCTGTGTGACCCTGGGCACATCGATTAAACCTGTTTGCCTCAGTTTCCTCATCTGTCAAATGAGCTGGAGAAGGAAATGGCAAACCCCTCCAATATCTTTGCCAAGAAAACATGAACTTGGGTCATGAAGAGTTGGATATGACTGAAAAATGACTAAACAACAACAAACATTTCTTAATACATTTCCCCTACCCCAAAGAGGTATCCTTTATAATAAAGAATAAAAAATAAATAAATAAAATTCAACTTGGCAAAACTAAGTAACACATCAGTCAAGTCCAACATTGAACATAATATTCTACATTCATGGTCTCACACCTCTGCAAAGAAGGAAGGGAGGTGAAGTCTCCTATCTCTTCTTTTGGGTCAGGTTTGGTCATTATAATTTCACAGCATTCATTTGTGATTGTTTTGTTGTTGTTATTTGCACTTATATTTTCTTAGCCATGGTATATATTGTTTTCCTGGTTTATTGATGGACCTGTCTTCCACACTATGAGCCTTCCCTGCCCTGAAGATGTTATGGCTGTATCTGGAACAGTACTTAAATGATACTAGGTGCTGGTTTCATATGAATGTCATGGCTGATATTTCTCATCTATCCTTGAAATTTCCTAATATTGAGGCTAAAACAAATCCTTAACCATATTAGAAAAAAAAACTTACTTTTCCCCCAAATACTACTTTTGGGGAGAGGGGGAACCATTTTCATGATCCTTGTAATCCTTTGCCCAGGAAGCTGCCCATGACATTTCTCTAGGGTGGCCTATATTCTAGCCTCCTCCCCATCTAATCCAAGTCCCATGTGTGTCAAGGCCAGACTCCTCATTCTTCCAGTTTAGTGGCTTTCAACCTAACAATCTATAATATGAACTGGAAGAATTTGCCTATTATTTTTTACAGTTATAGATAAGCACTATGGATATAAAAGAGTAGACACAGACTGCTGGGAAGTTTTTAGATACGTTTGAAAATGTTTTTGTTGTTTTCCTTAAGAGGATGATTTGATATCATTCTGGCTCCCTTCTTTTGCCCTTAGTCCCTTAACTCATTCCAACTTGAGCCCCAAGTGCCTTCCAGCTTAGTTGATTAGAATCCCAGGGGGGGTTTGGTTACATACAGATAACAAACTCTGTTAGTTCTCTTGTAGGCTGCAGAGAAAGCTCAATTCTTTAGTGCTAGTAGCTATCTTCTGGTACTATCCTAGAGGGAAAAACCCTGAATAACTGAGCAAAAACAAAATCTCCAGCAGGGTCTTGTTTGGGGAATAGGCCTCTGGGTGCTTCTACTCCCACTTTGTAGGAAGCACAGAAGCCTTGAAGCTTGAATTTTTAGTGGGGTTACTTAATAGAAGTAGAACTGTTTGGTTCAGTTTTAGAGGGAAGTAAGAGCCTTCGTACAAGTATTTACTGACATATTACTCAGAAACAATGAGAGCCAACATTCAAAAATGCCTTTCTGAAAGAAATAGCTAACAGTACTTTCTTGTTATATTATTATTATCATCTTAAATAATGAGGAGGGGAATGGGCTTGTAACCCCACAGTGGCAGGATAGCAGGGAGGAAAAAAATAGTGGGATAGTGAAGGAGGGCTGCAATAAATCATTGTGTTACTTTATGTTCAGAAATGAATAGAGCAATGTTTAACAGCATAAGGAAGTATAAACCAGCATCAGTTCTTCCTTCCTAAGAGAGGGATGAACGGTTTGAGGGTAAAGATGATGCCAAATGGATACCAAGGCTAGCTGACCTGCAGTCACCCCCAATCATATGTATGAGGATTATGTGTACTGGGGATAGTTTTAATTTTTGTCAGTGTTTACTGACACATTTCTCTGAAATACCATGAATAAACATTCAGAAATATGGTACTAAAAGTAATCTGCAGTGAGAGCATGCACTCATAACTCTCAAATTTGTAGGGCATAGGATAGTTAGTAAATCTTATCTTTCCCCCCTTTTTAAATTCAATACATTTTTCTTATTCTTATTCATTCGGCAATAATGTTGTATCCAGGTAACCAGGTACCTAATTGGGTCTAGAATAATCTTCCAGATAATCCTTAATTTAGTGTGAGAGAAGAGAAAATGGGGGGGGGGGCAGGGTGTAATTCAGTAAAAGGGAACTAATTTAACAAAATATTCATTATGGGGTGCATGTATCCTAAGTCCATTTCTTTTTTTTTTTAAGTATAAAAAGGTAGCCAGTCTCTCTCTCTCTCTCTCTCTCTCTCTCTCATAAAATTAGCTTTTGACTCCATTACCTAGAAAATTGCTTCCATTTTCTACTCTATCTTGCAAGGGGAGACCTGCAGATCATGTGACTGGATATCAAGCAGGCTGGGGCAAATTCTTATTTACTCCTACACAGATTCAGCCATTTTTAACACATTTGTATGCATAACATTCTGTTCCAGTTCAGGCTAGTCTCCAAACAGCTAGGGATAAACTTCACTGCCTCTGTGATTCTTCCGTCAATGACTGGGCATTCAAGTTAAGCCTTGTGTCCTTATATTCCCTTTGCACACTGCTCTGGTGTGTCCTACAGTTTCAGGATGTACCCAGGTAAGCAAGAAATCTGCATTTAGTGCCAAGGGGCCATTTTGTCTGTAGTTATATGATAGTCTGAGAGAAGGAGAAAAAGAATGCATTAATGAATGCAAAGCAAATCCAGAAAGAGCCATGAGCTAAATGGAGAAAGCCCTTTTCTGCTTTCTACCTACTCCAACTGCTACAATTTCCTCCTATATTTTTCAAAGAGGGAAATTTCATAGATGGGTTGTATGGAGACAGTTATTTTCCAGTTGTAATTCTCAGCACAATACATAATTTCCAGCCACACAGACAGACATATACACAGCTCCAAAAATGGTCTCAGGTTTAAATTAAGATGAAAACTGCACTAAGATCTTTGGGATACTGTGTATACACACACGTGTATGTGTATACATATATGTATATATATATCTATACATGTATATATATATGTGTGTGTATATATATATACATACATTGTAGCACCCATAAATAGCAGAAGTATGTCCAGTACATATTTTTTTTCTAAATGAAAATGTTTTGTCTCCTTCCAGAAAAGGGCACACTCTATTTGAATATATTATAAACTCAGCTCTAGTTTACTATGCTTGGGTCCATGACTCTGAAAAGCCCTGAGGGAAAAGACACTGAGAACCATTATTTTCACCTGTGATCCAATCTTCCTTCCCCCCCCCCCCCACCCCAACTCCAAGGATTCTGGGCTCACATAGATGCAATCTGATCTTGAGTACTTTACAAAGGATCAATTTCTCTCTTGGTTTATTGTCACTGCCCCAGAGATTTACTCCTTGAATGTCTTTTGGACAGAGCTTAAATAGGATTTGTGCATCCTTTCCCCCAAATGGGGGCAATAGGTTCCCTATTTCTATACATGCACTGAATATACAATATAACTATATATGACAGACTTTATTTCACTATATGGAAAATGCATAAGATGCCAAGGAATCACAGGAACCCATAAAGAGTAATCATAAAACATAAATATAGTCAGGTCCCTCCAGAAGGGATCTGAGTTTGTGTTTTCTAAAGGGATGACTATTTGTTGTTCTAATGAATCCCTCTTTCCACATAGTCCCATGCACTCCTCAGATACTACTTTGGAGTACCAATTCATTGTTTAGATTTCCACCAGAAGGTAAACAACTGCACACAGTGCACCCCTGGATGCCTCCATGTCTACTTACATAAGTGATAGCTGTTGATTAAATTGGAACTGCATCATCTGAGTGCCTGAGTGCAATAGTTTTTTATTGTTGGTAAAGTCCAGATTTCTTTTTACTATACCATCTCTCTGCCTTCCCCTCCCCACCAAGTACCAGTAACATAATTTGAATCCTACATCAACAGAAATCCTGTTTCTTTTTTCTTCTTTCTCTAAGAAACACACTTTTCCTTCCAGGAACCCAGATACCTGAATAGATGAGTTCAGGAAATTTTCAATTAAGGAACTATAAAATTTGGGATTACTCACAAGACAACCACAGAGATTGGCAATCTACTATGATGATTCTATTCTCTGACCTGTATTCAGGAAAGCAAAATGAGAAAACCATTTCACTGTGTACTTCTCCAGGAGATTATTCTGTCTTCTCCTAAAGGGTGAGAAGGGATAAATGTTCTTTTTTGCTCCCATTTGAACTACTGCTCTGGAAGAGCAAGGGAGAGAAAGAAGAAAGGTGATGAGGAAAGGCATCCAAGCTGATTTACATATCACTTTTATAGATCAAATAAAATTTGTTCCCCCTTGTGATCCTGTAATGTAATTCCAAGGAAAGGCAACTTCCCAAGGTTCAGAATACCAGCATAGGTGCTCTCCATTTTATTCAGTGACCAACCAAGAACAGAGAAGATTAAAACATGACATCATTCAAAATACAGCATTTACTAAGTGTGATTAAATAATCTCCAAGTACTACCCCACCCCAGGACCTTCCAATCATTCAATCAATTACAAAGTCCCTGTTCTAAATACTTCTCCACCCCTAGGCTATACCTTCATTTGGTCCACCACAAAACCCCTCTTCTCAAATGGAGATTAGTTTCCAAACATAGGTAAAGTACCTTCATTTGTCAATCACAGAGCACAATAAGGTCAAAAGTTCCCCACCCCTGGATCACAATTGAATCTACCCCAGAGTTACATCAAGTTTAAACACAGCACTTAATACCCAAATGGAGGTCTTTTCTTCATCTTGACACAAGGCAAGTTCTCAGCAATCTTAGTTCCTGGGGAGACAAGGCTTAGCAAGGCCATAAGATACATTGCCAGTCCCTTCATGAATTTATCCTCTGTCTGTAGAACAGTCCTAGAACCCCTGAACACATTAGCAAAGCCCTCTCCCAGGATTTCTGTAAACATACAACAAGAAAATCCTTCTTCAGGGCTTCTGAACCAACAGAAAGGCTCCCAGACCCCTGCAACAACAGCACTGTCCTTCACCAGTGGACAGTATTCATTCTGTCTGCCGGACAGTCTCCAGACCCCTGCAACAACAGTACTGTCCCTCACCAGTGGACAGTATTCACTCTCTGTCTGCAGGACAGTCTCAGGCCTTCTTAACCAAATGCCAGGTTCCAGGACTTCTTCAACAGGACAGTCTTTCACCAGTGGACAAATCTGGCAAAATAACATCAAAACAGACAGACAAAGTACCAGCAAAACAGCCATGTCTCCTCAGTCCTTGGCAGCTCAGGGGGCAGGTCTCAAAAGTCCAGGGCAATTCAAAGCGGCCACCAGCAATTCTTTTAGTCTCTCTCTCTCTCCACGAGGTGCTGCTTCCAAAAAGATCTTCCGCCTCTCTCTTATCTCTCCAAATCTACGTCACCAGCTCCTCCCAGTTCAGGACTTTCTTTTCACATCAACAAGTCCATCCCACAGGTGGGATTAACAAGCTCTGGGTTTTAACACAATCAATTTGAAAACCAAGCCAATACAGGGGAATCTTTAATTGCCATTACTATCACAGATCCCTTGCCAATCATAGCAGAGGCAGCCCTGGTACCTAGGAACAAATCAGAAGTGTTCTCTGTGTTTTTTTTCCCCATGACTTCTTCTATGAGAGTCACTCTTCAGATAAAGGTCCACACTTTGTAATCTTATCAAATGAATTAGAGGCTCCTTTGATCAATCCATCTTAGTTATGGGATTATATAATATACTGGCAGCAATTAGGACATTTCTTGACTTTCTCTTTTGGGGCCCCTAAGCTAGTGAAAAAACCCAAGGACTCTCAATCTGAGTTGTGACATTTCACCATCCATGATATGCACAAGACACTCATTTCTTTTCAATATCATTTTATTCTATAGATGTGTCATTGGTATTTGTCAGGTATCACACAGTTTCTTAGGTTAATGTCTCTTTAAATCCCAGGTGAATTGAACATAGCCAATGGGCCCTCCTTTTCAAAAAGAGGGAGATTTAATCCAATTGTCCATTGTGAAAACAATTTGGTGACTGCTCTATACAGTTCCTTCTCTTCAAGGGGGATGGTTATGATCCTTGCTCCCTACTGTTGCTTTCAGGATATTCCTGCACCACCCTCGCTCAATGACCTTCATGCTGTCAAGGTCTATTCAATCTATTTGTGCTACTTTTTTCCATCTGTGTTGCTGTCATCTACTGACCTCCAGGTCATTCTGTCAACATTTTCAATGAATTTAATGCCTGGCTAACAATCCTCCCCATTGAACATACTATCCATTATACATATCCATATGCATGTCTGTATGCATATGTGTGGATATTCATACTGATCATTTATCTTTAAACCTGATCTCTCAGTCCCTCATGTACATCAATTGCAAGGATACTTTCTCCCACCCATTTCAACAACACATTAACATGAACATATTTTTTTTTTTTCCTAGCCGTCTTGGAATTATGCCACCTCTGTGATCCAGAACTTTAAAATTCTGACCATAGTCTCTTGTTCTCATATCTTTCCCAAGTTTTGTCATTCACTAAACCTTTTTTTTAATAGCCTTTTTTTCTTTAAAGCATGCATATTCTTCCAATACTCAGCTTTAACTACACAGTTTGTCACTTCAGTGTTTTACTAGATATCAATCAATGGACAAGTATTTAGTAAACATCTTGTGTACCAGGCATTGAACTTGGATAAGATACAGATGACACAGTATAAGTACTTAAGAGTAGATTACATTCTGTTCTTGGATAACTACTACATCATTTCCCCTGGCAAACTCTTGTCTCTTTAATCTGTGACTCTATTTTCCTATCCACCATCTAAACTGAATATTAATAATTCTAGGAATAATTGACAGAACTAGAGAAAATGGTGAAATTGAATTGATTTTGGAAGAACACTAGATTTTGGATCTTGAAGACATGGGTTCAAGTCATGGCTCTCATTTTACCTGTATGAACTTGAACAAATCACTTAACTGTGTCTTAATTTCCTCATGTAATATAAAGGTTTCTCCATCTCCTGTCCATCAAATGAGTAACTATGGCAAAAAAAAAAAAGAAATAAAGAAAATGGTAATTGCTAAAGGGCGCCCAGGAAAACGTGCCTACTAATGCATTGGTAAAGCTGTGTATTGGTCCAGTCATTCATGGAAAGGAAAGTGGAACTATATACCAAAAATTATTAAACTGTACATACCCTTTGACCCAGTGACACAAGTCCTAGCCTTATAACTCCAGAGATTTATTTTTTTTAATTAAATTATTTACCTTTTCCACGCTGCCCCAAACAGGGTTCCATACGGCGTTGTTCTTGGTTTCCATCATAACTTTAAAGGGAAACTTTTGCGGTGTCCGGATCCCTAGATGTCCTGCAAATGAAGGAGGAGGATATCCTCAAGTTCCTGGCTGCAGGAACCCATTTGGGAGGTACCAGTCTGGACTTCCAGATGGAACAGCATATCCACAAAAGAAAGAGTGACGGCATCTACATCATTAATTTGAAGAGGACTTGGGAAAAACTTCTGCTGGCAGCTCGTGCCATTGTTTCTATTGAAAACCCAGCCGATGTTAGTGTCATCTCATCCAGGAACACTGGCCAGCGAGCTGTTCTGAAATTTGCTGCTGCCACTGGCGCCACACCTATTGCTGGATGTTTCACACTGGGCACCTTCACTAACCAGATCCAGGCAGCTTTCAGGGAGCCTCGCCTTTTGGTGGTCACTGATCCTAGGGCAGATCACCAGCCTCTGACTGAAGCATCCTATGTTAACCTCGCGACCATTGCCCTGTGCAACACAGACTCCCCACTTCACTATGTGGACATTGCCATTCCATGTAACAACAAGGGAGCTCACTCAGTGGGTCTGATGTGGTGAATGCTGGCCCGTGAAGTCCTGCGGATGCGTGGTACCATCTCCCGGGAACACCCGTGGGAGGTTATGCCTGATCTTTACTTCTACAGGGATCCAGAGGAGATTGAAAAGGAAGAGCAGGCTGCAGCTGAGAAGGCAGTGACAAAGGAGGAGCTTCAGGATAAATGGTCTGGACCCGCCCCAGAATTTACTGCTACTCAACCAGAGGTGGCTGATTGGTCTGAGGGAGTACAGGTGCCATCTGTGCCCATTCAGCAGTTCCCCACCGAAGACTGGAGTGCTCAGCCAGCTACTGAGGACTGCTCTGCAGCTCCTACTGCTCAGGCCACTGAGTGGGTAGGAACTACCAGAGTGGTCTTAAAACCCAGACGCTCAAATAGGTTGGTAAAATGCTGATTGAAAAATAAACATTGGTTTCTTAAAAAATATATATATTTATTTTCAGTTTTCAACATTCACTTCCATAAGTTTTAAATTTTCTCCCCCTCCCTCACCCCTCCTTCCCAAGATGACTTGCAATTTGATATGGGTTGTACACATACATTCCTATTAAACACTTTTTTTTTCCACATCAGTCATGTCACATAGAAAAATTATAACGAATGGGAAAAAAATGAAAAAGAAAAAAATAAAACAAAAAAGAAAATAGTCTGCTTCATTCTGCATTCTAACTCCATAGTTCTTTCTCTAGATGAGACTGGCATTTGATTTCTAAGAAGGAAAAAACAGGCATATTAAAAATTAATTCATGGTAATTCTCTTTGTTATAGCAAAGAACTGACAAATTCTTTCAATTTCTATTTGTCCCTCTGGTACTAGGATATCAGGGCAGTTTTGCTCGATAATTTCTTGAAAGATAATGTCTAAGCTCTTATTTTGATCATGGCTTTCAGGTAGGCCAATAATTTTTAAATTATCTCTCCTGTATCTATTTTCCAGGTCAGTGGTTTTTCCATTGAGATATTTCACATTGCCTTCTATTTTTTCATTTGTTTGAATCTGTTTTATATTTTATCTTGATTTCTCATAAAGTCATTAGCTTCCATTTGCTCCAATCTAATTTTGAATGAATTATTTTCTTCAGTGAGTTTTGAAATTTCTTTTCTATCTGGCAAATTTGGCTTTTTAAGGCTTTGTTCTCTTCATTGGTGATTTGGGCCTCTTTTTTCATTTGAGTTCATCTATTTTTTAAGGTGTTATTTTCTTCAGTATTTTGGGGGGTCTTCTTTAGCAGGAGGATGACTTGCTTTTCATGATTTTCTTGCATCTTTCTCATTTCTCTTCCCAATTTTTCCTCTACTTCTCTTACTTGAGTCTCAAAATCCTTCTTGAGCTCCTCCATGGCCTGCAACCTATTCATATTTTTCTTGAGGCTTTTGATGCAGGAGTTTTGACGTTGCTCTCTTCTGGCTGTATGTTTTGATCATCTTTGCCCCAGCAAAAATGATTCTATAGTTTGATTTTGTTTCCTCTGTTTGCTCATCTTGTCAGCCAATTACTTGACTTTTGAACTCTTTGCCATGATAAAATTCTGCTTCCAGAGTAGAGGTTTTGCACAGCTGTAGTCAGAGCTTCTTCCAGGCACCTGCCTCAGATCTTTGAGGAAGATGCCCTCTCTATAGCTGCCACAAACTTTGTTATGCTAGGCTTCCTCACCCCAGGATCACCACCCAAGACTGTGACCCACATCCAAGCAGGTCAAAGCAAGAGCAATTACTCTCTGGATGGTCTCTTGGACCCCCTATTATCTGTAGGCCTGGAGCTCAGGTGGCAGCCATGAGGCAGCAGTTGCAGCAGCTGCCTTTGCCACCTCTGATGCCCTGGGGTAGGGGCTATACCGCACTCTTCTCTCATTTGGGATCAACAGAGATCCACACTGACCTTTTACTTTCTCTTTGGCACTTATGGGTTGAGAAATCTGGAAACCATCACAGCTGCCAGTGAATCAGTCCCTTGAAGTCTGCTCTGGCTGGTCTGTGTTGTGTATCTAGGCTGGTGCGACTCACATGGGACTGCACTCTGTTCCCATCTTGGTGTGATTTACCTTTCTTGTCAGCCTTCCAGGCTGCCTTCAGTGGGAGATTTGTTTCTCTCTGTCACTTTGTGGGTTCTGTAGCACTAAAATTTGTTTAGAGTCACTTTTTACAGCTATTGGAGTTGGTTGGAGCAGGAACTCAAATAAGTTCCTGCTTTTATTCTGCCATCTTGGCTCCACCCCTACAGCCTACTTCCTATATATTTGTTTACATGCTGTTTCATTAGATTGGAAACTCCTTTAGGGCTAGACTGCCTTCTGTCTCTCTTTGTGAACCCAGAGTTTAGCACAGTGCCTGGCACATAGTAGGTGCTTTATAAATACTGTTTAGTACAAGGAAAAATACACATTTAGCCTTTTTAAATCACTAGGTGTTGGTGGTGTTATTTGGTTGGGTATGCTTTGCTTCAGCCATTGTTCTATTCATCTCATTAACTACTCCACACCTGTTCTTGGATTTTACCTCACTTTAATTTGTGCTTTAAGCAATAGGCTACTTGGACCACAGGTTAGCTAATGGTGTGCTGATAACAGTTGTCCACAGAGGAAAGTCCTTGCCTCTATAAGGAGTTCAGAATCTAAATAGGGAGCAAATGAAACCATTAGATAATAATACCTATGTTCCCCAAATGACTGAATTTCCAAGTATGCAGCAATTTCCACAATCACATTGGTCAGAGGACTGCAGATCTAAGACCTTGTAAAAATGGAAGAAAAACAGAATAACAACATGATAACAAGCCCTATGAATGAATATTAGCATTTGCATGACTGGTTTTTTATTTCTTCCTTACTTAGTAATAAGCCTTCCGCATTCTGCTTTAAAATATACTGTTTCCCTTAATAGGCATTAAGTCGACCTTCATTTCTATGTTGTTCTCCTGACTAAGAGCAAAAAATGATGCATATGTAGATTTTGTTCACATTGGCTAAAACTCTATGGACTGCAGGCTATTTCTTCTCTTTTAATGTTCTTAGATTTAAGTCTTCTAGGTATCGTGAGGAACAAAATTAAGAGTAATATATGTTCATTTAAAAAAATAAGCAAAATGAAACCATAAAAATTTAGATGCCTTTGAGTGAACCTCTAAGACTGTGACATCAGCAGTTATATAATTTTATTGCCGATGTTACCTCTGTGACAAACTCTCAGCTACAGTTTGCTCTGGATGTCGGAAAATGAACCTTATGAATTTTAATGCCTTTTACTTTTGACATTGATTTATGTTTTGTGCAGCTGTACTTTTCTATACGCTGATATAAATAAACAGCATCCTTAATAGAACATTTGGAGAGTGCCTTGTTCCAAAGTGTTACTTTTTAACGTCAGCTGGAGGTTGCTTAAGTAATAATATTCAAAGTGTGTACACTAATCACAACAATTTGGAGTGATATAAAGATGTCTATAAATGTTTGGGTGTTTGTTTTACAGATCCAAGCTTTTAGGTATGAAAACAGAGCTCAAATAAAGCTGGTTCTGGAGGTGCTGCTTGAGCATTGCCAAAAACAAAGATGACATGATGATAATCTAATAGGCTTGGAGCAAGCCTCCGACAGTGAGTCATTTAGATAGGAGGTGTTTGTGTGCATCCAAGGGCACAATTTGGCCTCAGGAGATAGAGAAGAGAAGCCACATAAAATTGGAGTTTGGATGTGCCTTTCTGTAACCCTTCTGCTTAAGACTTGCTCAGTACAGGATGGCATTTGTACTTTAGCGCCTTTGCCCTCAATCACTAAGCAATCATTCCTAATACAATGCTGATGAAGGTTTCTAGAGCTCAGAAGGGGGATGGCAGCTTCTCCCTTCCCCTGACCCCTTCCTTGTGAGTACCAGAGTGACTAGGAGCAAAAGGGGAAGAAGGACTTCCTGTGAGTTAGCCCTTTCAATTAACCCCCATCTTATTCACTCTCACCAGTAGGTGAGGAGAGAAAGAAAGGAGAGTCCCCTACCTTGCAGACATCTGGTGCTCCTGGAATGATTTTTTTTTCTTTTACTGTTCAAGGAGACTAAAGAGTGAGTGTTGCTACAATCCACTATCAAGCTTAAAGATAAAGTGTATCATTTTAAATTATGAAAGATCAGATCTTGAAAAGATCCTTAGAGCCCAGCCAGACAAACCCATAGTTTTATAGATGAGTTTACTGTGGCCCAGAGGGGTTGTGATTTGCTTGAAATCATACAGATCACTAATGGAAGAGGATGTCTAAAGCTTGGGTCTTTCAGCTCCCAGTTCACTTTACCATGTTACATATTAAAAATGAACATGCATACAAAGGATCTACTATGACTTTATCAGCCTGTGGAAATCTCAGTTGGGAAATCTCCTTCACTTATATTGATGACAACCCATCTTTGACACAGTTGCCTGAGATACATAGAGATTAAGAGATTTGCCCATTGTTGCATAACTAGTAAGTATCAGAGGTAGCATTTCAACCTAGGTCCACTTGAATGAATTAGATATGGCATTCTACCTACTATGCTACATTGTTTCCATTAGTGTCATGTCTGGACTTTGGCTTTCGATTTCATTGGTAGATTAAAAAGTTTTCTTCAACTTCTAATTTTAAAGAGGTCGTGTGGCTGGGGTTGTGGGCAGTAATGAAAAAAGAAAAGTGACTTGTTCAAGGTGATACAGGTTATATTGTCAAAGGCAGGACTTAGAACCAGGTCTTTCTAACTGTGAGTCCATCCATCTCTCTCTGTCTCTGTCTCTCTCTGTCTGTCTCTTTCTCTCTGTCTCTTTCTTTGTCTCTCTCTCTGTCTCTCTGTCTCTCTCTCTCTCTGTCTCTGTCTCTGTTTTTCTCCCTCTCTCCCCCCCATCTTCATTCAATATTTGGAAGAAAAATTCATAGATCACTCAAGGAACAGACAATTATTAAGTGTCTAGTGTATGCCAGATATTGTGTTAGGTCCTAGAGATACAAATCTAAAGAATGAAATGGTCTTTATTCCAAAGTGCTTGCATTCCTGTGAATGTTTTAGTGATAAAGATCGCCCACAGGTAGTCAGCTCTGGCTGACATTTCCCTGTAGACCTAAGGGAAGCAGCACAGATGGAAAGGACCTTTTCAGAACTTGGATTTATTTGAAGGTATAACCTCAATGCCTCTTCTTCCAAAGCTTTTGGACCCAAACATGGTTGCAGAGCAAGGATGGTTACAATAGGGCTTCCTTTCATTCCCTGCATGACTTCCTGATATGTCTTCTAAATTTCTCATATTTCAGGCAGCAGTGATACCAATTCTTTTCCAGGGACATCACCTATTTATTATTATCACCTAGCATCTACTAGGTGATAGACATTGAAGAATCCAAAGACAATTATTTTTTAAAAGCCCCTGCTTTCATAGAGCTTACATTCTCTTAGATGGAGCAGCACATGTACCTATGTTTATAAAAAATAAATGCCAGATAGCTTTTTTTCTGAAACAAAAAGATGGGGTGCTAGCTTCTAGTGGGCAAAGGGGAGTAATCAAGAAAGGAATTGTATAGGATCAAATGAGATAACATATGTAAAGCACTTTGTAAACCTTAAGGGGCTATATAAATGCTAGCCATGATGATGACAATGATGGTGACCATGATGATGATAAATAAGAGAAGAAACAGGCACGTATTATGCACCTACTATGTGCTAGGTTTGTTAAGCACTTTACAAATATCTTTTTTGATCCTCACAACCCTTCGTGATTGGCACTACTATGACCCCCATTTTACAATTGAGAAAAAATAAGACAAACAAACATTAAGTGACTTGTCTGTGGTAAGACCATTTAGTAAGTATCGGAGGCCCAATTTGGACTCAGATTTTCCTGACTGTAAGTCCTCTATATTCTGTGCCACCTTCAGTAAGTTGTCTATCAGTGTCATCATCTAATATTGATGATGATGATGATGATGGAGGTGGTACAATTTTTGTCTTCTTTCTGTTTTCTAGTTTGATGGTTATCATAGATGTTAGAATAAGGGTAAGTGAAGGAAAACTAGAAATTCTCTTGTTCATCACCTTCTTATTTTGCCAGTGATGAAGTGAAGCTCAGAGAGGTGATTAAGTGGAAGGAACATGAGATCTGGAATCATAGGACTTAGATTCAAATCCTGGTTCTACTACTAATTATGGTCTTGGGCATGTCATGCAACCTCATCTATAAAATGAAAAGCCTCTTTCTGTTCTAAGTCCAGTGATTCCTAAGGTCACAGATCAAATTAGGGCAGAATTGGGACAGGTACCCATATTTCCTAAAAGTCTAGTGGACCTCTCTTCCACAACCTTGCTGGACAAAGAGTTTTCTAGCTGTTAAAATGTTATGTCAATATGAGTTATTATTGTTCATTGCTTTAAGAAATTCCTACCACTAAAAACTTGATATTACTCTATGAGTGCAACCCAAATAGTGTCTTATATGTAGTATTTAATACATGAATTCCACTAAACGATCCAATTAGTTGTAGTGATAAGTGGTATGTAGTGCTTAAAACAAGTTTGTTAGGGTGAATAATCTTATCATAAAAGTGATTTCTTCAATGTCTGAGCTCTTCCTACTGATTAAGCTGACTATAATGTTTCCATCCCATGACCCTTGCATAAGTTCCTCCCTTATGCTGAAATTATTTTTCTCCTCACCTCTATATTTAATTTCCCTGCCTTCATTTCAAGGCTCAGCTTAAGAGCTACTTCAGACAAGTCCTTTTCTAATGCCCCCAGTTTTTACAGCTTCCCCTCACTGATTGATTTTATATTTGTTTCACATATATTTTCAATTCACTTGTAAGCTTCAATTCTGTTGTTCTCCTATACCCCAATAGAATGTAAACTTCTTTAAAAATTTTTTTTATTAATTTGTTTGTTTACTTTTACTTGACAAGATTCAATTCCACAATTCCTTGAGTTTCACATTTTGTCCCCCTCCCTCCTCTCCCCACCATGGTGGCATACAGTCAAGTATAGGATCTGTAAATATTTTCGCATTATACATTAGTCATGTTATAAAGACGGATTGTATCAGATGGAATGAAAAATGTTAGAGAGGACATAAAAGCAAACAAGAAAAGGAAAAAGATCAGGTAGTTTGCTTCAATCTGGATATAAACTCAGTTCTTTCTAGTTCTTTCTCTGGATGTTCACATTTCTCTCCATCATGAGTCTTTTGGGATCGACTTATACCACTGCGTTGCTGAGAAGAGTCCAGTCTATCAAAGTTGGTCATCACACATATGGTGGGTCTGTAATTGTGTACAAATTTCTCCTGGATCTACTCTTCTCACTCAGCATCAGTTCATATAAGCCTCTCCAGGTAAATATGAAGTCCATCTGCTCCTTGTTTCTTATAGCACAACAGTATTCAGTAACATGCATAACATACATGAACAACTTGTTCAGCCATTCCCCAATTGATGGGCACCCCCTTAATTTCTAATTCTTTGCCATGACAAAAAGAGCTGCTATAAACATTTTTGTACATATGGGTCTTCCTCCCACTTCTATGATCTCTTTGGGATATAACCCTAGGAGTGGTATTGCTGGGTCAAAGGTAGAATATAAACTTCTTGAAGACAGGTGCTGTTTATCTTTTTTTTTAATTTTGTATTTCCAGTGCTAGTAGAGTATCTAGCACAAAATAGGAGTTTAATAAATGTTCATTTAATTAAATTATGAAATGGGATTTGAACCCTGGCATTCCTAATTCTGTCTAACACTCTATCCACTAACCTATGATTCCTTATTTATTATCTAATCAAGAATAAAGGTAACAGGATAATAATTTGCTCCTAGTATTTCAAGTATTTGTTATCTAGCTAGCTAGAACTAGATATCTATAAATATATATATGTATATATGTACCTATTTCTAGATATCAAGATAAATAAAAAGACAGGTAGATGGAGACACGCATATATATATACACACATACACACATAAACACACACACTATATATATATGTATATGCATATGTATATATATATATATATAGAGAGAGAGAGAGAGAGGATGAAATAATACTAGAGGAAAAGAAAAGGAGATAAAGAGATATACAGAGGGAGAGAGAATGAGATAGATGGATTGATAGAGTAAAATCTATAGAAAGAAATAGGAATACAGAGATAAACAGAGATAGAGAGAGAACAAGGGAGTGAGCGCTACAGATGGATAGATAGATAATATAGAAAGCATGGTCTCTTTCACTTTCCAGCTTTCTGTACAGTACTATTCAGTCTTTGTTTCCCTAGACAGGTGGATGCATTTCAAAGTTGGGCAATTATGTGTTCATCATCCAAGTAACTATTCAAACATCCTGGCTTCCAGGCCAGGCTTTTGAGTAGGACAAGGTCAGTATCACTTCCCTTCACTGTCCTGACCCAGTTGACTCGCCTCCTCTTAGACCTTTTGTTTCTACAAGCCTGGCTTGCCTTTCTTCAGGTCCTGTGCTGAGACCAAAGTGTTTTCAATGTCACGGTGTTTTTGAAGGTACTTAATGATGTTGATAGAATCAGCAGTACAATTAGCAAGGTGCCAATGATCCAGTTCATGGTGCAAGCTTCCTGCTTTGTGCTTTACATGTGCTGGCTTTTGATGAAAAATGGGGAGGACTCTGGGAGTTTAAAGACTTAATAGCTTCTGTTTCCAATAGAGGGTGATTCTTCCAAGGGCAGAGCAAATTACACAGATTTATTACATTTTTTTTGTTCAGTCCATCTACCCTCTCCATCATGAGTTGCAAAGTAGAGTATTTTATTCTCCATTAAACTCTTTAATTTTTTTCCAGGAGTAATGTATTTTTTATAGCTTAAAAAATCATCTTGGGTCTGAATGCTGGTATTGTAAGGAGACTTTACATGCTCAACAGATACTGCATGCAACAGCCTAGTCTGCAAAGACAAGAACAAGGCAAGGATGATTTAGGAAATAAGGGGGACAAAAGAAAGGAAAGAACTTTATTTTTCTCTTATCCTTACAACACCAGCTATGTTGTCCTCTTTCAAAGAGACTTCTTTCTTCTTTTACCTGTCAGTTAGACCAAGGAACAAGCAAATACACCAAACGGTCTAAAAGTCTAGTTATTAACTGAAAGGGAACATCCATAATATCTAACTAGAAAAATGAGTTAAAGAAAATATAAGTACAAAACACTGTGTTAATTTAATATGATGAAATGGGAATAATAAATCTCAAATGATCATAAAAGTAATATAAACATTATTAACCAGCTAATGTGATGGGAATTAAGGGTAATAGACTGCCAGTTCTTGCTGGTTGGTAGGAATTCTTCTTAGGCACAATGCATTACCAAGAAAATAGTAAGGAAGAATGACTCCTTTGATTAAAATACCCAGATTCTAAGTGAAGTACCTAATCTTTGGTCCTTCAATTCATAATCAGTTGAACACCAGTATCCTATGAGATGATGGCTTTAGTTACCCGTGGGAAGGAATGCTTCATTCAGTTACTAATATTCTATGTTTTCTAGAGTAACATTATCCAGATCTTTTCTTACCCCCTCCCCACTGCCCAGGTATCTTGGTTCTGTCTTTGGATTTATATGATGGTAGGCAAAATCTATGGGCTCATTTGCATTGTACCTCTCATTATTTGATGATTAGCACACTCATATATGCCCCCTTTTTTCTTCCTACCTGTTGTAATGGATAGAGAGGGTTGGACTTGGAGTCAGGAAAACCTAGGTCAAAATTCTACCTCAGACACTTACCATTCTACATGAACTTGGGCAAGTGACATAACTTTTCTCAGGCTCACTTTCCTCATCTCTAAAATGGGATAACAACACTGATATCACACATTTGTTGGGAGGACCAGATGAGATAATGTATATAAAATGATTTGCAAATCTTTAAGCACTGTGTAAACATCAGCTTTCTAGCATTGTTGTTATTTTACTGTGTTCTATAGTTCCTAAAGTTCTAGGCTAAGAGAATACAAACTATGTTCCTGGAACAAACATACATGAAACATTTCTCCATAAACACATATTTGCATGAAAATTAGGGTTTTGTTTGTTTGTTTGTTTTACCATATTGACTGAATTTACTAAATGCTTATTTCTTTGAGTTTATCATTTAGAAGAGGAACTTTGGGGAAGGTTAAAAATTTGTTGAATATAATCTACTCTTTATAAGAATCTAAAGTCACTTTTACCTGTCTTCCAGTTGTGAAAAACTAGAAAACTCCACCAGCTTCCCTTCTCTCACCCCACTCCCTAAGGAACTCTCCCTTATGGATGCACATGAATTGACAGATCATTGACTACAGAAATCTTCATCCGCCTGGGTATACATATGTGGTAGGGTGATCTGCCTAGAAGCCCAGATTTTGTGGCACAGTCTATTAGGGATACATATGAAATTCACACAAAGTAACAGGAAAGAAAGAAATTCCCAGATCACAGTGGTTAGTAAGGATTCTCTAAATCTATGGCTCTGAGTGACAATCATGTCACCTATACATCTGTTAAACTTCTGGAAGCTCCCCTTGGTATGTAAGAGGGAATGACTTAGACTGATTATTAAAGTATCAGCAAAAAAGTTACCTCATTTGTCAACCTTTGCACTGTGGTAAATACTTGAGTGCAAGAGAGAGAATCAGTGAATGCATGTGATAGTAAGGACAATTCCATGGAGATACATTTTATCTACAGGGCAGTGCCCTCTAATCCACTCTCTGTAATAATAGATAATATAAATAACATAGCAGGACCCCATTTTTGTTTGTTTTGTTTTCCCTCTTTATCTTCCTTTGCCTTCTCTAAGGAAATGATCTTGTACCAATCATTTTGAGGGGTATAACATACAAGTAACTCAATTAGTCAACTATTAGTTAAAAACAATTTAATAATAAGAAGGAGATTTTATTCAGTAGTTCAATTATTTGTAACCCATTTTGGGGTGTTCTTCACAGAGATAATGGAATGGCGTGCAATTTCCTTTTCCACCTCATTTTACAGATGAGGAAACTGAGGCAAACAGTGTTAAGTGACTTGCCCAGGGTCACACAGCTAGTAACTACCTGAGACCAGATTTGAACTTAGGAAGATGACTCCTCCTGATTCCAACTCCAGTGTTTTATACACTTTTCCACCTAGCTGCCCCCAAATGTGATTGCTAATATTTATATATTACTTCATGGGTTTGCAAAGGGTCTTCTACAGTTTATTTCATTTGGTTTTCACAATAAACTTGGGATGTAGGTGTTATCTCCCCATTTTAGAGATGAGGAAACTGACACAGAGCATAAAGAATGATTTGTCTTGAATAACGCAACTAGTGTTTGTGGAAGAATGTTAATTCAGTTTTTTTTTTCTTATTTGATTAAACTGTTTAATTTATTGAATTGTTATCTCAAGTAAGGCAAAACTTTTGAATTACTTTTGAGTATTAAATACAACCAAAAAGAAAAGAGACATGAGAGTTTAACTACAATGCATGTATATTAATTAAAGCTGTGTCCTTAAAGCCTGACTTGATACTGTTTTTCAGGTTTAGGGCAGATGAGCATGCACCTATGGTTCTTCATCATTTTGTATCATACAGTGAAGAAACCAGTACAGTATAGTGGGTGGTATACTGGACTTGGAGTCATAAACCTGGGCTCAATTTCTACCTCAAACACTTACTAGCTGTGTGACCTGGGCAAGACATTTAACCCTGTTTGCCTCAGTTTACTCATCTGTATTATCATATGGTTGGATTTAATGGCCTGTAATATATCTTCAAGTTCTAATTCTATGATCCTATGAACCTATACTATTTGTATGTTTAAAACAGGTTTTGTTGTGTTATATGGTTTTAAAGTATAGAGAAGAAATAAGGTACCAAATCTTGTAAAAAGTCACTTTGAATCATTCAGATAAACTTCCCCTAAATGAGAGAAATAGAAACAGGGGTAGAAATTGAACCATATACTTTGCCTTTTCTTTTTAAATCTAAATTTATATATTTTCAGCATAATAATTACTTTCTAGTAAGTACCCAATCATCGCACAAAATATGTACTCCAAAACAATTAAAATTATCCAATAAGATGATTGTGCCTGAAAATGTATGTTACTGTAACTTGAATACTTTGGCACCAATATCTATTGCAGGGATCCTAGACCCTTTTTTTAATGACCTGTACCCTTCAATACTCTGATGAAAACTGACTCCACAAGGAGGAAAACGTTTTTTAAATTCATTAATGATGAAAGATGGTTTAGGTTAGGAGAAAGTAAACATCAGAAGTAGAACATATAAGGGTCAGAGTAAGAAGCAAAAAGATTGAATTTAGGGTTTTCTATTTTAATAGATGTTCTAATTGGAATATTTGAGTTGTCAAAACTCATCAAAGAATCATGAATTCTTTAAGTTGGAAGGTACTTTGGAAATCATCTAATTAACTGCTATCCCAGATTGATGATATCCAATCTCTTCTTGTCAATACCTTCTGTGAAAGGAGCACATTACTAGTTGAGACCATCTTTTCTATGATTGGATAATCTCAATCCTTAGAAAGTCAACATAGAAATACATCTCTAGGATTTGCTCTACAACCATATTTTGGCCAAAATAGTGTATTTATCATCACAATTTTCAAGAATTTGGGAAAAACAAAACAGACAGCTAATATTGCTAATAACTAATGTTACTCTTCCTCTACCATAGCAAGGACACTATAGCAAAGACATTGACTTCTAGGGAGAAAACCAAGAAAGAAATGAAGGAAGTCTGGAAAATAAATAAATAACTTCATTTCTTGTCTAAATATTGTCACCAGCACCTTCCTGGCTATCAATTATATCAAGTTTTTTTTTATTCTATATTATCTAACTTATTTTGTGTTTAAAAAATTCGCTTTTCCACTTTTAGATTCTCTGGAAGTAAAGGGAGAGGGAGAAGATTCCTCTATGATACTTTCTATGTGGTCATAAGCAAAAACTAAAAATTTAAGATTTTTTCCACCTGGAATGTCCCTTTCATACATATTAAACACAAGAATTTCAAACATTTCAAGAATAGAAGCTCTCCTTGAAGTTCATGTTCTCCTTAATGTATTCTAGTAATCCCACCATCAGTTTGTGTGTGTGTGTGTGTGTGTGTGAAGAAAAGTTAAAAGCTTAACTTTCACAATCACTTCAGTTGTTCAATCATTTGCAGTCACGTTTGACTCTTTGTGACCCCATTTTGGGATTTTCTTGGCAGAGATACTAGCATGGTTTGCTATTTCCTTCTCCAGCTCATATTTTAGCTTTGAAAACTGATATAAATAGAGTTGAATGACTTGCCCAGGATGACACAGCTGGTAAGTGTCTGAGGTCAAATTTGAACTCAAGAAAATGAGTCTTTTAGGCCTAGCATTCTATCCACTGTGCCACCTAGTTGCCCCAGAACCAGAACATGCTTGGGTGACCATATTATGGGATTGAGGTAGCTACATAAAGTTGAAAGAAACAGGAAAGCAATAGTTGTAGTGTTAAGACAAAATTGTTTTCCTTTCTTAGGTAGACAGTATTGAGAGGTTTCTTGTCTTGTTTTCCACTTTGCTCATCAGTTGACCCATACACAGAGAGAAGACTTATGATAACTAATTATCTTATATACCTCAATGAAAAATGTTTTATTTTGAAGGGAGACTAAAAAAGAGAAGGGAAGGAAAGAAGCATTTATTAGCATCTTCTATAGTTGTCCTGATCTATATCTGGCCACTAGACCCAGATGACTCTGGAGGAGAAAGTTAGACTGGTGATTTTGCATAGCCCTCCATCACTCAAAATCAATTCGCTTCCAAGACATGACATCTTCCTGTTGTCATGGTCCTTTTTGAGAATGAATGACAAATCACAACCTGTGAGTAGTCTGAGTTGCCCCATGGAGGACCCAACTGACCAGTTCCAGTTGGGCCCATCTCCTCCCTTCCCCTCCCCTCCTTAAGTGATTTTGTGAGAGTCTCCCATCATCCTATCCAAAATCTATGTTCGTGGGTCTGAGAAGAAACAGCAGTGTGACAGGAACAATGTAAGCCATACTATCATCATGTTCAGAATGACATTTTTCTGTGTCTTTTGAGACTTTGGCACTTACAGATTGGCTACTTGAAATTCAAATAAAGAATTTGTCCTTTGGCCAAGAGCAGACTTCCGATCTTTACTGCTGGGAGAGACTGAGGCTGGTGGATCCTTTGAGCTTGGGAATTCTGAGATGCAGTAATGAATGATAAAGCCAATGTGGCAGCACTGTCTGGTATCAATGTGGTGAACCGTGGGAGCAGTAGGCCTAAGGAGTCACAAAGTAACCCAGGTTGGAGATGGAGCAAATCAAAGCATCTGAACCAATCAGTCATTGGCGGCTGCACTTCTAGCTTGGGTGAGATTGTCTCAAAAACAAAGGACAGAAAAAGCACCACCAAGAACAAAAACCACTTGTTATTCATCCATCAATAAATATGCATAAAGTCTTAAATGCACAAGGTAAAACAAGAACAGCTGCTGTCTTCAAGGACCTTATATTCTACTGAGCTAAACCCCAAATTCTCTCTATAGTTTGTTTCAAAATGGTAATCCAACTCTGAGCCTATGGTAACATGACTGCTTTCCAGGAGCACAGCAGTGTGAAATTATGTAAAGGACTACTTGTCAGCCAAGAAGAGAAAAGAAGAAAACACACTGGGAATCCGGCTGACTAAGATGGGCAGAGAGCTCCTAAGCCAGGGTGCCTGCTGATTGACTGCAGGTCCATCTTTTCCTGTGTAAGCTCCCATGTCTAATGTAGAGGGACCAGACAGGAAAATTACAGAGGGAGGTGGGGAAATCCTGGAGGAGTGTACTGGTTTCTTGACTTGGAAACAGCAATCCTGCTCCATCTGTCCTAATCTAATGATGATATGAGCTTCAAAGGATAAAACATTGAGCAAAGTAAGCAACCTCATTAAGATAAATAGAAAGCAGTTGGCGGAGGGAGGACAAAGGTAGCCTGACATCTCAAGATTTATAATTATAAGAACCTGAAGACAGAGCTAGGGTGTTAGAGGCAGGCACAGGAGGATTATGAGTGGGTGGGTTGGGGGACAGAAAATCAACAACAATGACATCAACAGTATAAAATGATAAGGGGAAAAATAGCCCAGGTAGAAAACTCCTGCAGTCTCTTGCAGTGTTAAGAATGCACATTCATTGCTGAGACATGGAGGCAGTCAAATGCCAGCCAACAGGAGCTAGGGAAAGAGGATAAATAGTTGCCAAGTGAATTCTTAATGCTGAGCTTTGGAAAGAGGTGATGTAGGGGGAAAATAAAAAAAAATAAATCAATCAATAAATCAATAAATAAATCATCCACTAATATTCTTAGTGACATTTTGGGAGAAAAGGGGACCTAGTGGATGCATTTATCCACTTCATGACAGGTGCTTGTATGGAGTAATAACTTTCCCCCACATTTCCAAATACCTATGTAGATATTTATTTATTCATAAGGCAACCTGGGGCTTATGGTGGATTCACTTGCTGCCTTAGCTTAGTCTACTCCAGTGACACTTACCTTGTGTGATAAGAGAGGCTTCCTAAGCTTTCTTAAAGTCTGATTTTTAATCCCCCCTCCCACTGATACATGGAGCTCTTTATTTTTGATCTTCTCACTTTTGCAATAATCTTTGTGGTGAATTCTCTAGGAACTAAGACAACTGGAGTTTTGTGCTAGGGTAAAGGGGAAGAGTATTATCTCACTATTCCAGTATTTTAGGGTTCTCTGATAGATTTGTGTGACCCCAAATAGAAGGTTCCTACCCTTCCACAGGCTCCCTTCTGAGTCTTTTGTTTGATAACTCTGCCTCATCCTCATGGCTTCCTCCCAGGGGCTGTCACGGTGGGACTACATTTGACTGGGGCAAAATAATGATGGCCCACTCCATCTTCCTCCTGGGGATTGCTTCTATCGACTGTGATGAGTACTCCCCTACGTGTTTCTGCTTTTGCTCCTTTTACACTCAACCCTGCCCCCACCTCCTGGGGGGCTTGCCTATCTAGATTACACTGACAAAACTGGGGAGGACAACTCTCTGTCTTTCACTCTCCAAATGAATTTTCCTTAGATGCCAAAATTCCTCATTATGGTCCTGTCATTTCCCAAAGACTGATAGTTCTAGGAATCTAGTCTCACTTTATACTTTGCATTTCATTTTGTGAAATTAACAGCATGGAAGCAAAAGTGACCCCAGAGTCACACACTTCCCTCTTATTGTTCTTCCAGCACTCCTAATGATGACAAAGGGAATTCAGAATTTCTGTACCTCATTAGTGACCATTTGGAACACGCTTTGGCAGTCATCTCAAATCTTTCATCATCCCCCTCCTTTTTCATCCATTTCCTCAAAAGTGGCCCAGGGTCTCAAGAAATGGTGCCAACCCCTAACTACTGTCCTTGGCTACATAGGCTCAGAAAAGAAAGGACTTCAGTTAGATAGACCATAGCTTTCCCTTTGAGCCTCTATAGTCTAAAACTTAAGAGGAAGAAATAGGCAGTGCACAAAGATTCTGACTCTAGGTTCTACTAGAATTTGAACTTCCACATGTTTACATAATATTCTTTCCTTAAAGAATGATGTAATAGCATAACAAGAACACAGAGGAAACAAATGGCATGTTGGAATGTTGGAAACTGGACTCTCAGCTCTCATTCTTACAAATTGCACAACTATGGGCAAATCACCTGGCCCTTTTGAATTAGCAATTTCTTTATTTATAAAATGTGATAAAAATATTTGTCCAATTCTGTTAAGTGATTATGCAGCCTCTGCTTGAAGATATCAAAGGAGAGGGAATCTACCTTCTCTCAAGGCAGTCTGTACTACTCACAGGATTGCTTTGAGCAAGACACTATAAACCCCAAAGAGCTAAAAAACACAAACTGGCAAAAAGTGTGGGCCAACATAAGACCCATGCCTAACTATATAAATACATCAGCATTTCTTGTTACCTATAATAACTGGCCTGCCTACTTGACCATTCATCACACAAGTTTTTCTACCTGGAGCACCTGTACATTTAGCCCTAAACTAGGGCTAAGGAAAAAAAAGAACTTTTGAATCCTTAGTCCAGAGAGCATAGCATTAGGTCAGCTTTGGGGCCAAACACTGGTCTTGGATTCTTGCCTTATGATTGGGATCAAGTTTTACACCTTGCACCCAAATTCCTATAACTTGATCTCAGAATTTTTCTATTGTAATGGAGTTCCTGCCTTGCTTCTCTGTTCAGTGACCAGTTTCTCTGGGATTGCTATTTTGATATGCTTTCACTAGTCCTTCGAAGGAATAGACTTGTACCCTAAAACTTCACTTCCTCTAGCCATACCCCATATGCATCCCCAAATCTCCCATTTCAATAACCAACTGCTTGTTTGGACCACTGTTTATTAACTGATGCCAGCTTTTCCTAATGACATGCTCTGCTCACCTGCTGGGATACCCAGGCAGTCTGGCACTTTGTAATTTTTATGAATACCACACAACTACATTATTGGCTGATGATAGACATCTTTGATGATGGCCACCTGCTTACCTGGTACCTGGACCTGCTGCCACACTCCTCTGATATTTACAAAATCACAGAATTTGCATTGGGAAGGACTTCAGGGGCCATCTAGTCCAAATGATGATATAGGAAAGAAATATCTAATATCACATACTCAATAAGTGTTCAGTTATCCATTCTCTGTTTGAAGACTTCAAAAGAGATGGAACCGTCTTTACTCAAGGCAGTGCATTTCACTTCTGGACATGTCTAGAAGTTAGGATGTTTTCCCTATATCAAGTCAAATTTTAATACTGCAACTTCTACCCATTGGTCCTGGTTCTCTCTTCTGGGTCACAGAGAGTAAGTTCAATCCTTCCTCCAAGTGACAGTCGTTCAAATACTTGAAGACAGTTTCCCCTTTGTCCTCTCTAGGGTAAACATGCCTAATCCTTTTAACTGATGCACATATTATGTAGACTCAAAGATTTCTGCTGTCTCATTTACTTTCTAACTTATTAATGTCTTTTTTAAACTATGATTCCCAGAACTGAAAACAAGAGTCCAGCTGAGGTATGATGAAGGCAGTGTACAAAGTGACAATTACCTCTCTATTCCTGGAACGTCATAATAACTTCTTTTTCACCAGCACCTCATACTGATAACTTATATTGAGCCTGCAAACCACTAAAACCCTCAGATCTTTTTCAGGACACCTGCTTTCTAATCATGCCTCCCCTAATTTATAATTGTGATGTTGATCCACCCTTTGTCTAGATATTCACAGATGGATGGTGCTTCCAATGCCCTGATTTTGTGAGACTAGCTAGACTAGCTTAGGTTTTCAGACAGCCCTGCATACTGATATTTGCTACTACTCCATATATTTGACATATATCACCAGAGGGTTAGCATCAGGGTTAACTCTCTCCCATGTGTTAAGCCTTCCTTTTTTCATGCTTAACTAAATGTACACACACACATATCTCCATATGTGTATGTATGTATACATATAAATATATGTACACACATATATACATTAACCAATTTTTTAAAACTTTACAAAAATAGACATTAGTTTCAGAGAATATGGATGCCTAATTACTCTTCTGACATTGTTCAGACTCCATGGAACAAAGAAATCTATATTCAGAAGCACAGGAAACAGTCTTAAAGGGGAAAAAAAGCAAAATCCCAAACCAAAATTCATGAACTTTTACAATAGCTCTTGAAATCATTCTTAACGCTTTTCACTGTGAATTCCCTCTATGTACTCAGAGTCCTGGGTCTACCCTTGGTTACAGCACATTGCCAATATTGCATTGCCTTCAGCTCTTTAAACAGTTCTTCCTTGACACTAAAAACAAAAAAGCGACTTCATCAGTTTAGTTAGTCCAATGCAGATTGCGACCTTATGTCTTAGTAGAAGGTCTGCAGGACTTGTTAAAGTGTGTTGAAGTGGAAAATACACAAAATGAACAAAATCCTCATCAAAACCATCAAGCAAATACACACTTTACTATACTCAAATTACTCCTCAAACTATCATCCTAAACCTCTCCTCTCTTTCTTAGACAAATTTCTAAGGGAAAAAGGCAAAATAAAACTAAACTAAAATCTGTTTTTTAACATCTCTTCTTTGCTCATCCAATTTTTAACTGTAATCTGGTATTAAGCTTCTTCACAACCAAAACTTCTTACTTAGTTGAGAGATTTGACAGTAGTTTCTCAGTCCTCATCATTCTTGACCTATTTTCTTCATTTGACACTGTTGACCAGCCTTTTCTCCTGAATACTCTTTCCTCTCTGAGTTCCCATGAAATTGCTTTCTCCTGGATCCTTCCTATGTGACTGTTCCTTCTCAGTCTCATTTGCTGGTTTATCATCTATAACATGCCCCCTAACTGTGGGTGTTCCTCAATGCTCCTTTTTGACACAGTCAGTGAGTCAAAAACCAATTATGCTTTAGTTCTTTTCTCTTCTAGGTGGCACAGTGGACAGAATGCTGGGACTGGCATCAAAATGATATGATTTCAAATCCAGCTGTAAACACTTGCTAGCTGTGTGACCTTGGACAACTCCAATTAAACTCTGTCTGCCTTAGTTGCCTCATCTGTAAAATGGAGATAATAATGGTGCCTACATCCCAGGGAATGTCATGAGGTTTAAGTGAGATAATTTTTGTAAAGTATTTTGTAAATATTTCATACATATACATACATGCCTACATACATACCTATATGTGTATATATCTATATATATACCCACATGTATATATGTGTGTATAAATATATACATATACATGTGGGGGTATATATATATATATGTGTTTACATTTTATTAGTTCTCTATACTCTGACCCTTGGTGACCTAATCAGTTCCCAAGAGTTTAATAATCATCACTATGCAGAGGATTCACATATCTATCTATCTATCTATATCTATCTATCTATCTATCTATCTATCTATCTATCTATCTATCTAAATGGACTCTTTCTTGTGAAGTCTAATCTTGCATCCATAGTTTTCTATTGGGATTTTAGAATTAGATGATTTATAGCTGTTATCATCAATTCCAAAGCAGAAGTCTTTAGCTTTATTCCCTATACCCACCCATCTACTAAATTTCCCTACTCTTCTGAGGGTACCACCATCTCTAAAGTCACTCAGGTTTGCAATATCAGTGCTATCCTTGACTCTTTAGCATCTCTCACCTGACTTACCTAATAAATTGCCAGATCCTTTTTGTTTCTACCTCTGCATAATATTTCTTGCATATGTCCCCTTCTCTCAACTCAAACAACCACCTAGTCCAAGTCTTCATCACCTCTTGACAGAATGGTTGCTATGGCCTCCTAATTGATCTCCTTTCCTCAAGTTTCTCCCCTCTCTAATCAATCCTTCACACAAAAATGATTTTCCTTTAGGGTAGATTTAACCATGTTACTTTCTTACTGTATACTCAGCTCCCTCCCTATTGTCTCCAGGATAACTATTTTAGCTTTTCTGATTAGCTTTTAAAGTCTTTCATAGTTAGGGACAACCGATCTTTCCATTAACACTATATATTAGTTCCCCTTCAGCACCCTGACATCTAACCAAACTGACCTTATTTCTATTTGTCACACATAGCATCCTATCTCCTGTCTCTAGACCTTTGAACTGTCTTTCTCACATGCCTGAAATGGGCTTCCTTATCACCTTTACTTCATGTAATCTTCCTGATGCTTTAAGATACAGCATTAATGTTGCTTCTAAATGAAACATTTCCTGATCCCACCAACAAACAGCTAGTACCCTGTCACCCAAACTTTCTTATATTTAACTATTTCATAAGTTTTTGTATTTATTCTTGCATATGTATATATTCACATATATTTTTGTACATATATCTTTCTTATTCGCTTCCTTCCTTCCTTCCTTCCTTCCTTCCTTCCTTCCTTCCTTCCTTCCTTCCTTCCTTCCTTCCTTCCTTCCTTCCTTCCATCCCAACTTCTACTTAAACAGCTAGATTGGGACTCCAGAGGAAGTTTATCACTTTTCCCTTCAGGATTTCAGGAGTAGCTCAGAAGGACAGTGACTTCCAATGCATTGGTTCATGAGTACTCATTTGTATGCTTCTCCAATATTGCTTAATAAGTTTATAAAAATTAGCTTTTATAGAAAGATATTTATTGAAAAGTTATAGCAAGTTAAGAAGTACAAAACCACCCCACTCTCACTCTAAGGTGGCTTACTGTCACCTTAAAAGCTATGCTTAAACTGAAAGTGGTTGGTACTAAACATCTTCTCCATTCAAAGGGTATGCTTTCTCTCCTCTATGCACACAAGGTCCTTGGGAGGAATGAGTTTCAAAAGGGTCAATCCATTGCTGGTCTGATTTAAACAAGTCGCTACTCAGCACTAGATACTTATTAGACTCACTCCTACTAGCTTTTGTGGTCTCTACTATCAATTCCAGAAGCTAAGGGGACCTCTAATGGTGCTTTTAATATTTTAAAACTCATTCAGCTACTATCAAGAAACTCATTCAGCTATCAGTTCAACAGAACCAGATGATATTAGCTCAGGGAAGCATAGTGATCAGGTGGGGAGATAAGATTAACCAAGTCTTTGTCCGTCCCCCCACCTGGAGACCACAGTCATTTCTTCTCAATTGAAAGCTAAGAGAAAACCCCAAAGTGGGCAGAGGGAGGGATTTATTGATCTTTTGCTATGGAGTTCAGGTCTGGTTCTATTGTTAATATTTTTACCTCTGAAGAAAATTGGAAAACTTTTCATTATCCTATAGAATGGGCTCTACAGTCATTCAAGACTGGTAGTAAACTTACCCAGTCTACCTATGTTGGATTGAAACCAGAAGGAAATGTTCTGCCTGCTCTAAGGACTAGAAGCACATTGAATAGTCTCCCATTGTATTTATATAATTGTCTTCCCCATCAGAATTCAAGTCCCCTAAAAAAATAGAGCAAGCAGAACTTCAGGGGAAAAAAAGAGGCTTTTTTGTTTACAGGTATACTGCTAGCACACTGACTGGCATACAGTAGGTGCTTAATATGTGCTTGTTGGCTGATCAGTGTATTGATGTTTGGAGCATGGACTGAAGAAAGCTATGGTCTAGGTGAGATGTAATGAAGTAAATGGGACCTGGACTGACCGAGATTTTATACATATATGTATATTGTATGTTTATACACATATATGTATATACATGCATGCACACACATATACAGAGTGAGGGAGACAGAGAGACAGAGAGAGAGACAGAAAGAGAGATACAGAGAGAGAAAGAGAGAGAGAGAGACAGAGAGAGAGACAGAGAGAGAGAGACAGAGAGAGACAGAGAGAGACAGAGAGAGAGAGAGAGAGAGAGAGAGACAGAGAGAGAGACAGACAGACAGAGAGAGAGAGAGAGACAGAGAGAGAGAGAGCAGGGGGAGTGGTTTGACATAAGTAGCTTTGGCAATTGTTTGAATATATGGGATAAGGGTGAGTAAGAAATGGAAGATGAGACCTGGGTTATGAATCTGGGTGATTGGAAGTACTATTGTATTTTCTATTTGTTCTTTTTACAAAATATAATTTTAGAAGTGTAGTTTACAGAGAAGTAATAAAGAACTTTGGGAAAAGGGCCCATTGGGAGAAAGATTATATAATTAGAGCTGTGGTATAGTAACAACCAATCCATTCCTGCTCACTCAGTAAGAATCATTCTATTTTATTCAAAATTATATATTATGATGTTATAATTCACAGGACACCTTTGATTGGAGAGCTTGCACTTCAAAAGGCATCTACTCCAGTAACACAGTAAAGTGATCTGAGAGTTATACATAGGCATGCTGGGGAGGAGTGGAAATTTTCCCAGTCATTCCCAGCCATGTGGATAGGGAACTTGGATAGTGACTGAGCGATAATGGTTTTCCACAGATAATATCTATCTCTTAATAGGGGAAGAGTTGATGGAGTCTGTGGGGTGAAGATGGGTGTGGTTAAACTGGATATAAGTACCACAATTAGCTATTTCAGAGAGGATGAAACAAATCCCTCTACCCTCTAACTGATTGACCACACACTACTTAGGGTGAAGCCATAGCCCTCTAGGGAGCTCTGGAAATCACTTTGGAGACTCTCGGTTTTAGATCATTATTATCTCTTAACCAGAATACTACATGAGCATCTTGGCTGGTCTCTCTGCTTTGTTTCTCTCTCCATTCAAATTAATTCTAAATGATGCTGCCAGATTAATCTCCCTAAAGTACAATAATGATATTGTCAACTCTGTGATCATAAACTTTCCTTTTTTAAATTAAATTTCATTATTTTCCTACAGCAAAAATCTGCCTCTTCCACCATCTACCTCTATCTCTCCCTCCCTCAACGGAGAAATAAAAAAGCAAAAATCTGTTACAAACATGTACAGTCAAGCAAAAAAAAAAAAAGCCTGTATTGCCTATATAAAAAGGTCCATTTTGCAGTGAGTCCTTTATCTCTCTATAAGGAGATTGATACTGTGTCATCATAAGTTCTCTCGAATCATGGTTAGTCGTTATGCTGATTAGAATTCTTAATTCTCTTCAAATTGTTTGCCTTTACAATATTGTCATTGAATAAATTGTTCTCTTTCTGCACTAGTACATATGTCTTCCTTATTTTGTCTGAAGCTATCTTTTTACAGTACAGTAGTATCTCATCACATTTATATACCTTAACATGTTCAGCCATTTCCTAATTGATGCTAAGCGCCTCTGCTGCCCTACCTGGTTTCAACACTAACTCTCTCTCTCAGGATAACCTCATCACTTCTATCCTTATCCCCATGAAGCTAATTTAAGCCTTGATTGACACCACCTCCATTAGTCTTCTTGCCCCCTCGCATTGCAGGGCTGGAAGATAAAGTACCAAACATCTTCCAATGTTTTGCTTTGTAAAGAGTAGAAACTAGAGAGCTAGCCTGACAGTTGGGGACAGAAAGTTTTAATGGAGAAGATTAAGGGCAGAGCCAAGATGGTGGCACCAAGATGGCAGCTTAGAAGCAGGAAAACTCTGTGTGCTCCCATCATAACCACATCAAATTCCTATAAAAATGATTCTAAACAAACTTCAGAGCTACAGAACCCACAAAGTGACAGAAAGAAACAAATTTCCTGCTGTAGGCAGACTGGCAGGCTGGCAGTAAGGGTCCATTGCAACATGCTGGGAGCAGCACCTAGCCATGCATGAGCCTGCAGTTTTAGCCCCAGTGTGCCCTAATCAACCGCTGCAGGAGGGACTTGAGGAGAGTGGATCACTAGCAGCTGTGGCAGTTTCCAGAATTATCAACCCATCAATGCCAAAGACAAAGCAATAGATCAGTGTGGACTTTGTGGGAACAGTGGGTCCAGGATTGCTGTCCGGCCTCTGCCTCCAGAGGGAAAAGTGGCTGAGGTGCAGTGGCCACCACCGCATGGCTGCTTCAGAGCTCCTGGTCTGAAGATTGTAGGGGGACCAAGCGACAATCCTGAGGGGTAATCACTCTTGCTTTAACCTGCTTGGATCTGGATTGCTGTCTAGGGTGGAGGTCCTGGGGTGCATGACCAGGTGCCAGAGCAGGTGGAGGCTCAGAGAGGGCAGCTAACTAATAGTTCCAACAGCTGTGAAAACCCCAGTGATTTGGGACAAAGCTCTCCTCTCTGGAAATAGAGTTCTGCTGTGGCAAAAAGTTCAAAAGTCAAGTAATTGAGTGGCAACATGAGCAAGCAAAGGAAGCAAAACAAGCACAGCAATGCAACTTTGGATTCATTTTTGGGGGACAAAAAGTATCAAAGTATGGAATGGAAAAAAGATAACAAAGTAAGAACTCCTGCACCAAAAGCTTCCAAGAAAAATATGAACTGATTACAGGCCATAGAGGAGCTTAAGAAGGATTTGAAAATAAAATAAGAGAAGTGGAGGAAAAATTGGGAAGAGAAATGAGAATGATGCAAGAAAATCATGAAAAGAGAGTCAACAACCTGACTGAAGTAAATAACACCTTAAAAATAGACTAACTCAAATGGCAAAAGAGGCCCAAAAAGGCAATGAGGAGATTCAGAATGCCTTGAAAAGCCAAATTTGCCAGATGGAAAAATAATCTCAAAAGCTCGCTGAAAAGAATTATTCCTTCAAAATTAGATTGGAGCAAATGGATGCTAATGACTTTATGAGAAATCAAGATACTATTAAACAGATCAAAACAAATGAAAAAATAAAAAGGTGGCAATGTGAAAGATCTCATTGGAAAAATCACTGACCTGGAAAATAGATGCAGGAGAGATAATTTAAAAATTATTGGACTACCTGAAAGCCATGATTAATAAAAAGAAACTAGAAATTATCCTTCGAGAAATTCTCAAGGAAAATTGCCCTGATGTTTTAGTACCAGAGAGCAAAATAGAGGTTGAAAGAATCCACCAATCACCTCTTGAAAAAGATCCCAAAAAGAAAACCCCTAGGAATATTATAGCCAGGTTCCGGAATTCCCAATACAAGGAGAAAATATTACAAGCAGCCAAGAAGAAACAATTTGAATATTGTGGAAACACAATCAGGATAACACAGGATCTGTCAGCTTCTACACTAAGGGATTGAAGGGCTTGGAATATTATATTTCATAGATCAAAGGAGCTGGGATTAAAACCAAGAATCACCTACCCAGCAAAACTGAGTATCATGTTTCAGGGGAAAATATGGTAATTCAATGGAGTAGAGAACTTTCAGGCATTCTTGATGAAAAAAAAAACAATAGAAAATTTGACATTCCAATACAAGAAACAAGAGAAGCATGAGAAGGTAAACAGGGAAAAGAAATCATAAGGAACTTATCAAAGTTGAACTATTTACATTCTTACATGGAAAAACGATAGTCATAACTTATGAAACTTTTCTCAGCAAGAATAGTTGAAGGGACTAGAAATGTGTGTGTATATATATATATACATATATACACACACACATACATATATATGTCTATGTAGGAGGGTATATGGACATATGAATACATATGTGAATGTGTTTATATATGTGTACAGGTATACATAGAGGGCACAGGACCAATTTAGTAGGGATGATACTTAAAAGGTGAAATTGAGAGGTGAGAGAGGAATATAATGAGAGGAGATGGGGAGAGACAGAATGTGGTAAATTATCTCATATAGAAGAGGCAAGGGGAAACTCTTTCAATGAGGGGAAGAACAGGAAAGCTAAAGGGAATGGGTCAACCTTACTCTCATTGAATTTGGCTTAGGGAGGGAATGAAATACACACTAAATAGGGTATCTCACCCTACAGGAGAGTAGGTGGGAAGGGGATGTGAGGGGGGATTGTGGAGGGGAGGGCAAGTTGGGGGGGAGGGAAGTTAAAAGCACACACTTTTGAAAAGGGACAGGGTCACAGTAGAGAATAGAACAAGTGGGTAGAGGGATAGGGTAGAGGGAAATATAGTCAGTCTTTCACAATATATCCACTAAGGAAATGTTTTGCTACACATGTACAATCTATATGGAATTGCTTATCTTCCCAGTAAGGGTGGGTGATAAGAGAGGAAGTGAAGGAATCTGCAATTCAAAGTTTTGGAATCAAATGTTTAAAAAATATTATTCTTATTATTATTTTTGCATGCAACTGGGAACTAAAATGTAGAGGCACTGAGGTTGGGGATCCATCTTGCCCTACTGGAAAGTCGGAGGGGGGCGGGTGGGGGAGGATTTAGGAGAGAGCAGGTTGGGGGAGGAGGTATACAGTGGGATCACTGGTTTGTGGTGGTGGGTAGAGGAGGGATGGGGAGAAAATTTGTAACTCCAAATCTTGTGGAAATGAATGATGTGAACTAAAAATAAACATAAAATTTAATTTAAAAAGTAAAATAAAATAAAAAATTCTTCTAAAAAAAGAGTAGAAACTAGTTTTTCAGATCACTCAACTTAGTATCTAATACTCTACCTGGTTTCCCCTCAGTGAAACAAGAGATTGATCCCGGTACCCCATAGGGTTCTCACAGTCCAACCTGCTTTCCTGCATCCTGTCATTTGTTGTCTCCCTCCATTAGACTGAAAGCTTCAAGAAGGTAAGAATTATATTTCTTTTTATTAATTGTGTCCCCAGTGCTAATTATAGTGCTTGGCACATATTAGGCACTTAATAAATGTTTACTGGGCTGGATTAGATTGAGTAACCCCTTAATTCCTTGTTCTTTACCAACAGAAAAAGAGGTACTATAAATATTTTCATACACCCTTGAATTATAATTTGTTTTGCTTAGGACTAATACTTTAATCTATCTTTCCAATTATTATCCCTTCTACTTTCTCCCCTTCCTTTTCTGGTTCCCTGTTGGGCAAAATGTATTTCTCTACCCAATATTATGTATGTGTGCATGCCCATAAGTGTGTGTGTGTGTGTGTGTGTTTCTTCTTCTCTCCTTTGAGCAGCTCAGATGGGAGTTAGGTCAAAGTGTCACTCATATTCCTTGTTTATATAGATTTCTTCTTGTGTACCCCAGTTATGTAGAACGTTTCCTTAACATTCCTCTACCTTTCCTTTCACCCTTTGTAGTTTAATTTTCTTCTCCTCCTTTTCATTCAAATTTTAAGATGACAAGATATAATCATCCTTACAACTTCTAAGTAAACTTCCTCTATCACCCAGAATAACAATAAGATTCCAAGAGGGAACTTGTATTATCTCCCATTTTAAAATATAAACAATTTACATTTATCTGCCCCTTATGGTTGCTTGCTCATGTTTGCTTTTTTGTGTTTCTCCTGACTTCTATCTTTGCACCTCAAAGTTTCTATGTAACTCTACTCTTTTCATCAGGAATGTTTGGGAGCCCTCTATTTTATAAATTATATTTATATTTATTTATTCCACCTGTGGGATTATATTCAGTTTTTTTTCAGGGTAAATTATTTTTGCTTATAAGTCTATCTTCTTTGCCTTCTGGAGGATCATTTTCCAAGTTCTCTACTCCTTTATAATTTAAATACAAAATAATGTGTGATTCTGTGACTTGAATTCTTTCTTTTGGCCTGCTTAAAATACTTTTTTTCTTTCACCTGGAAGCTCTGGATTTTGGCTATTATGTTCCTAGGAATCTTCATCTTGAAGTTTCTTTCAGGAACTAACTAGTAATTTGTCTTTCTGTTTTGCTTCATGGATCAAATGGGCAGTTTTATAATTTCTTAAAATATGATGTCTATAATCATCTTTTTGATCATAACTTTAAGGTGGTTCAGTGATTCTTAAGTTATCTCTCCTGGATCTTTTTTTTTTCAAATCAGTAATTTTTATTGTAAGATGTTTTATATTTTCTTCCATTTTCTCAATCTTTTTCCTTTTAAAAATATTTCCTTTTGTCTCATATAATCATTAGCCTCTACTTGGTCTCTCCTAATTTAAAGCAAATTTGTCTTGGACAAAGTTTTGTACCTCTTGTCCAACTGCTTATTTTCCTTTCTAATTCTTTATTCTGTAGCTCTCATTTCATTTCCAGTTTTTCCTTTAGCTCTCCTTTTCATTGATAAAGATATTTTATTAGTTTCTTTTGACTCTTACTTTATCTCTTCTTGGAATTCTACTTGACCTTGCAACTAAGTTGTGTTTGTCTTTGAAGCTTTGCTTGTAGATATTTTAGAGTCATTTGCTTTTTCTGAGTTTAAGTTTTCAGTGTCTCTGACACCATCGTTATATTTTATGATGGGATTCTTTTTCTATTTGCTGATTCCCTAACTTTATACTTCTTGTTAGGACTAGGCTCTGCACACATCCATAAGGGAAGTTTGGCCTCATCTTATGGCCACTTTCTTGGGATACTAAGTTTTGCGTTATTCCAGGATCTCAGAAACAGCACATGGTGTGGACTTACAAGCTTTCAGGCTCTCCCAAAGTGCTTTCATCCACAGTAAAATTTGATCACTAGCTCCCTGTTCTCAGCTTTGAAAGTTCCTGATCTAGGTTTGCATCTAAGCAACATGACCATGGACTTGCCCCATTTGGAATTCTAGTAGATTGCTGCTGCACTCAGCCATCATCACATATCTGGAACGGCCTTCTGGTTTAGAGTAACAGAAATGCAAGCTCCCTTTTGATCTTAAATGTCTGCCCTAGTTATTCTACTTTAGACTGGTCTGGAAACCAGAACCAAGACCCTGATCCACTTCTGGGATCCAAGACACAAAATTATTCCTTGCTTCCAGACTTGCTCCTTGATAACGACTCTGTGACCCATCCTCAACCTTGAATATCCCCCCTAGCTATTGGTCTCCTTCTCTGCCAGCCTTGTATCTATGATCCAAAATAGAGTAATGAGCAGTGGAACCATGAGTTGGCACTCAGTCTGTCACCCTGTTCCAAGTTCAGTCCCCTCAATTTTGGAACTGAGACCTCATCTTCCCCTGGTACATAGCTACTCCCTGTGCTAAAGTACTGTTTGGGGTTTCTGGTCATTTCTTAATATTTTTCCTACCCCCCTCCCCCCCATGCTCCTCAGTCGCTCCATCTGCAGACTTTTCTGCCAGTCTCCTTATGTTTATCTGGCCTAAAAAAAATGACTTACTGTGATTTTTTTTTCTTGGATTTCCTAATCAGGTTTTGGTGTTGTGTATTTTCTAGATCTGTTTAAAGGAGTTGGGTGTGGGAAGAGGAGGGAACTTGCAATAATTCTTCTTGCTACTTTTGCATCTTGGCTGTACCCACATAATTTGATGTTCATAAACTTTCAATGCCCCCCTCATTAACCTTTTGGGAAAAAATAAAGCCAACTGGAACTCCTTTTCCTGCCCCTTTAGTCCCTTCATGGTTTTTGACCCAAACTACCTTTCCAACCTTATCTTCTGTTTATCTTAAGGCATTCTTTAATATAACCAAATTCAGTTACTTAATGTTTGCCTTTATAAAAGACTTTCTATTTTGCCATATCTGTGCCTTTGCTTATACCTTCTTCCTAGAATGTCCTTCCCTACTAATTCTGTCTAATTTTTCCTTCAAGGCTTACTTCAAATGTTATGTTCCCAATGGAGCCTAAATTGATCCAGCTCTATGTAAACATGGCTTCTTCAAGTGACTACTGTAACTGCCTTAAAAATAATTTAATTTTCTTTAAACCCTATATGATATTTGTGTCATTCTTGAGTGTAAGCTCCTTGGGGGTAATAAGCCTGTCCTATTCTTTTTTCCACAATATCTAGTATAATGCCTTATATAGTAGTTGCTCCATAAATGTTTGTAGAATGAATGAGTTTAATGAACAAAATTTTAACACCATGATATAGAATCGGTCTAGATAAAGACTTTTCATATTTTAGTCAAATAGCACTTTGATTTCTCCTATGCCTTTCTTTTTTACTTTTTTTTCTTTTTATAAAATCCTAAGGCCACCATTGTACAAGGAGACATTTGATGGCTAATACAATTTTATTCCTGTGGATTTTAAAATGAGTTAAGAAGAAATGGAACTTTGAAGGTCAATAGGTGCATCCTTTTGTCTCTAGGTACTTACTCTTTCTAAACTGGCTTTTCTGTTTTTTAATTTTTATTTCTTTTGGAGCCCTCCAAGGAGAAAAATTTCATTACCTCTAGGTTGAACAGACTTGTCAATTACTCTTAAACTGATATTTCAAAATTGTTCCTTTCAACACCCCCTAATTTGTATCCATCTGCTTTAAATTCTGCTTACTACCTTGATGCCAAATTATCTGGGTTGCCTTATTTGTTTTGACTAATTGATCGTGCTTTAGCATTTTTATGAATAAAAGCAATATTCGTTAACTAATACTTAAAATACTGGTTTGGATTTAGTGCCCAAGTTGAAAAGTACAGTGGTGCAGAAATGATTCTCCAGTGGCCTCATCTGACAAAATTGAGAACAATAAATTTTAGTTCCCACCTTGCTGTCAACTCACTGGGGAAAATGCCTGCTAGTTTTCTTCATAAAGGAAATAGAACTGCATCCAGAATGTACTGTGTGACATTAATAACTAGAACTTATTTGGAATTAAATTTCAATAATAAGAAGCAAGAGGATTGTATTGCCTATGATTCTCTCTCCTGTATCATGACTACATATAAGAAGTTGTATATCAACTCTTATTAGTGCTATCCTGAGGCTTTATAAGGTCATAACCCAGTTACTTGTTCACAGCAAATCACTTGATTTTCTGCACTACTGATGGAGGGTGGAAGGTGGAAGGCTAGGATGATGAAAATGTGGGGTGGGGCAGAATTACATGGAAATTATGAAGAGGTACGACTTTCTTCTATGGAACCTGGGATGGTGAGAAGGTATTCCCTGCAATGCTGTTAAAGCAGGCATAATAAAGTTGTGGCCCCATCCTAAGCCCTTAGGGATGCAAGAAATGGATTAGATTCTTTTTGTAGGGCTTTAAGTAAAGATAAGTAAAATTGAGATAGTAATCTAAGGGGACTAAAGTGGAAGATTTAAATGAAAGCTCTATATCCCTAAGAGATTATTTATTGTTGATGCTGAGAAATGGCAGTATTTGCCATCTATCAGCAAAACTGCTATCATAGGACAAAATTCATTATTTAGAACCTAATTTGTTTTTTTCTTTTCTTCCTTTCTTTCTTTTTTCTTTCTTCTTCTTTTTTCCTTTTTTAGTCAGCCAAGCTGATGTATGCATACTTAGTCACTTTGCTCATTAAACAATCCAGGGTAGAATGACTGTCCCAAGGTCATTCAGTGAGTCTCTGGCAGAGAAAGATTAGAATGCTTGAATTTCATATCTATTTCTTTGCCCATCCTAAAACATTGTGCCATTTTTTCTGAAGTAATTTTAAAATCTCTTGGATGGGGGTATTTTATTAGGAATAAGCAGCCATTACAGTGTACCTCCCCTTTGCTAGAGGGGAAGATGAATTAATTTCTCCTTCATTGTGTATAATTTTGTGCTACTGCTTTCATTTATGTTAAATATATTTTGTTAATGCTACAACTTTATTTTAAATTGTTTAAGGAAACATACTAAAGAAGGAAAGAAAAGGGTTGCTAAGCTGGATTTCTGTAATGGAGTAATAGGAGACTTTCATAGAGCTCATTTCATGTCATGTTTATGATTTATAGTTGTTTCCTTAACTGCCTGCAAGGTATACGCAGGAGCACAAGCCAGGAAACTGTGAAAACATACATAAATATTTATTCAAATGTGTTATTTTTTTCTGCCTGATAACTATGATTTAAAAAAAAAACTGGTTCCTCTATTGGAGTACATTTCCCAAGTATCTCGCTTATGTTTCTCCTTTGTTTTCCTCTGATTCTCATTCATTTGTGCAAATTACTAGGGAAGAAGTGAAAGTTTTATTTTTTTTCCAGAAGAAATTGCACACAGAGCAACTTCATAAAACCCTAAGTTGAAAAACATGGGAATGTAGTAATGATACTGTTTGCTTTTGCCTGCCTAAGTGCACAGGTTAGATGCAAAACAAATAAACCATCAAGTCAGTCTCTGGGGGTCATATTCTTCTTTTCTTGGGGATGGGGCTCAACACAGAAAAGGAAGAATTTTAAATCCTGGTTACAGATGTGTGCTCTCCCCCTGCCAATGAAGTCACATCATTAATGTGAACATTAGACTGAAAAGGATTGAAAGCATTTTTAAATCAGCCCAACCCTATATTATTTTTTCCTTGTCTGATTAAAACCAAATAACTGCTCTGACTTCAACATTTTTCAATTCCATTCCATTCAGTTTGATTCAAGTGAATTCCATAAGCATTTATCAAGGATTTTCCATGCACTATGCCCTGTTGTGACTGTGTGTGTGTATGTGTGTATGTGTATGAGTGGTTTGTCCTTCATTCTTGAAGAGGGCCATTACAATGCTCTGTACCATTCATTGGGAATACAAAGAGCAAAAGGAAATGGCCCCACTCCTCCAGAACTTAAGTTCTATTGGGGAAAACAACATGGACACCAACAAGTAAATACAAAATAGAACATAAAGTATACACAAGGTAATTTGGGGGGAATTATGGATTCTAATAGATGGCAGTAATGATGGAGTACATTCCAGGGATTGTGGATGGGGATGGGGGGTGGTGCAACAAACTTTTGCAATGGCATGTAGACCCAAGATAGGATGTCATGTAGAGAGAGAAGAAGCAGCTTAATTTTGGTGAATTGTAAAGTGTGTGGAGGTAGCCTATAATTGGGTTCTAATCACCTTTAAAAGGTAGCTAGGTGGCATAATGGCTAGAGTGTTGATTCTGTAGTCCTGGACCTGGGGTCAGGAAAAACTGAGTTCAAATCTTGTCTCAGACACATCTTAATGGTGTCCCTTAGAAAATAACACACCCTCTGTTTGCCTCAGTTTTTTTCATCTGTAAACTGGGCACAATAGTAGCACCTACCACTCAAGGTTATAAAGATCATAAAATGAGACATTTCTAAATCATTTTGTAAACCTTAAAGTTCTATATAAATGTATCATCATCATCCTCATTGTTGTTCTTAGAAATCCAAATAGAAAGGTTGTATTTGATCTTAGAGGCAAGAGAGAACTTCTATAGCAGGGAAATGACATTGCTATAACTGTACTTTAGGAATATCACTTTGGCATCTACTTTTAGGATGGATTAAGAACAAGGATAGATTTGAGAAGGAAACCTATTAGGAGGTAATCGTTTGGCCCAAGGGAGGTGATAAGTTCCTGAGCTATGGTGGTACCTGTTTGAGACAAGGGATTGATGCCAGAAATGCTGTGGAGGTAGACTTACTTCCTGTTTGAATATGTGGGGCATATGGGAATGAGAAGTTGCGGATCACTATGAGGTTACAAATCTGGGGCTCAAAGGACTGCATTTCCTTTTATGTGCATAGGGAAGTTCAGAAGAAAGGTAGGTTTTGGGGAAGAGAATCAATTTTATTTTGAAAACCTTTAGCTTGGGATGCCTACATAAAATCTATGTTGAAATGACTAATAGTTAATTGGTGATGTGGGACCAGGGCTCAAGTAGAGAGATTAGGGGTAGATAGATCTGGCAAACTCCTGAGTAAAGATAAAAACTGATCCTATGAAAGCTCATGAAGTCGCTAAGTGAAAGAGTATTGAGACAGAAGAGAAGAGGTCCCAGGAAAGAGCCTGATATTTCTTTAATAATAGTTTGCATTTATATAGCATCTATGACATGCTAAGTGATTTACAAACATTATCTTATCAAGAAGCCTTGGGAGATAGGTGCTATTATTATCCCAATTTTATAGTTGAAGAAGCTGAACTAGGCAGAAGTTAAGAGGCTTTCCCAGTGTCACAGAGCTAGTAAGTGTCTGAGGTTGGATTTGAACTCTGGTCTTCCTGACTCTAGATCAGGTAATCTCTCTGACTGTCCACATTAGAAGCCCATTTGGATAGAAAGCTTATTGAATTGATCTCTCAGGAGAGCAGAATGGATTGCATTTGGAAAAATGAAAGGCATATTTAATCACCACAGGCTTCTCATAGAAATAGAAGCCTGAGTTTTTCATAACATTTTTGCAATTCTGAATGGCTATGAATTGTAAAATACTGCAGTGGACTGACTGCACAAGGGGCAAGGGAGAAGTCTGTAGTGAGTCTGACTTATATAAGACTAACAAAGCATTATCCTGGGTGAAGGATTGTAATGGATATAATTAGAGGAGTACATGAACATATAAGAGTAGGGCACTTATGTGACAAGACTGAATCATTGACATCATTTCAATATCAGTTAATCTAGAAGACTCCTGACTTGTTGAATGGACCACCCAATAAAGAGGATTTGTGTGAAGACATGGACAAAGGTCACAAAGAATGGGAAAGAGTGAATGGACTGTTATGGGTGCTCCTGGAGACAGTATCCTCATTGATTAAATCATAGATCAGTTCATTGAAGTCTACTAGTAATTAGAAATCTAAGTGTGTAGAATCTTAGAACTGGAAGGGAACATAGAGATCTGGTTGATCTTATATTATAGATGGAAAAATAGAGGCCTAGAGAGCTGATTTACCCATAGCCATAAATACAATCAATAATAGAACTAGGCTAGGAAAACATATCTTTTGCCTTCAAACACAGTGCTCTTTTGTTACTGTAGAAAGACATATTTAGTGAAGGCTGTTCCTCACATCTAGCCTAGGGGTGTCATGGTATGTCTTGAAAGGAGGGAGAATAGATGTCTCTTGCCTCTTCTCCTCATAACTTTCTCCAAAGGAGGCTAAGTCCTGCCAAGAGTGGAAGCAGGAAGTTGGGGATGGAGGCCACTGTGATCTCCTCAGAGGAGAGGTACTGGGATAGAATATGCTTATTTGTTCCCTAAAACAATTTTAGAAGGATGATGTTTTCAAATTCAAACTAGTTTCTAAAAGCTGTTCATTATTGGGGGAAAGCAGGACACTAAGTATATATATATTAGACAATTCTCCATTGGGAGAAAACTCAGTTCAACCAAAAGAGTCCTAGATTTCACTCAAGGTGGATTTTCCCCAAATCTCAAGTGTAGTGAACTGAGATTGGGAATTAATGGAGACTTCCAGTTTCTCTTATGTCTTCAGATTCTACTTAAGTTTACTACCTGTCTTATTCTGGGTAAGCAAAGCTTAGTTCTTTCATCTATGAAACAAGGGGGTTGTAGAGATAGTCTGTAAGTTCTTTTCCTCATCGATGTCCATGATCCCATGAGTTCTTGAGATATACTACAGTATACAATAATTGAAAGAGGAACTGGTATATTTGGCATCGAGAAGAGAAGATGGGGGAGGATACGATGGCAAAAGAGAAAAAATATATTATTTGGTAGAAAATTTTCACAGAAAGTAGAGTTGTTTAAAAAGTACAACGGGTTGTCTTAGATGGTTGTGAATTACTCATCACTACAGTTCTTCAGGCAAATGGATGATCACTTACAGGGAGATAGGAGTGGGGGTGAAAGGACATGGTACACAGCTAAATAAATATTGTATTTAGAGTCAAAAGACCTGGGTTCAAATCTGTGACCTTGACAAGTTATATTATCTCTGTGGGCCTTGGATTCCTTCTCTGTAAAAGTTAAGTATGTATCTTTATCAAAACATAAATATAAACCTATGGTCTGTGATCTATGCTTCATAGAATATGAATTAGACTAAATAACCCTGAAGTCTCTTTCTTTTCTAAAATACTATGTTTAGAATGTATTTCCTCATACATATAATTATAATAATAATACTCTCCTTGCTTCATGCAACTATTATAATCATCATAGATTATAATAGATTTAATTATCTTTGTGCTGATGCATATCTGTTTATTTACCTCCAACTTCTCTCCTAAACTCTAAATTCACACCTCTAACTTCCCGTCAGATATTTCAAACTAGATAACCTATAGACATCTTAAACTCAAGATGTCCAAAACGGAATTCATTTGCTTTCCCCCCAAAGCCTCCCTTGTCCATAGCTTCCTATTATTATTCATGATACTGCTGTCCTTGCAGACACCTAGATTCACAACCTAAGAGTCATTCTCAACTCCCCACCATCTCTCACCTTCCCCACCCATTGCTTCTATCCCCAAATCCAATCTAGCTTCAAGTAATTTCAACTCTACTTTGAAAACATCTCTTATAAATGCTTCCTTCTCTCCTCTGATGCCACCTCCTTGGTTTAGGCCCTCATTGCCCCATATCTAGAATATTTTAGTATGCTTTTGCTTGGTTCCCCTACCTCAAGTTTCTCTACTCAGTTATCAAATTTATCTTCCTAAAGGTCTAACTATGTTGCTCCACTTTTTAATAAACTCTAATGGATCTCCATTATATTCAGGATCAAATGTAAAATCTTCTGTTTGAAATATAAAGTCTGTCATACCTTTTCAGTTTTCTTATACCCTTCTGCTCATCCTTTGTGATTCTTTTGGCCCTCTTACTGTTTTTGCTCAAAATACTGTATCTCCTGACTTTGCACATTTTCACTGGTTCTCTTCTATGCCTATAATTTTTTCCCCTCCTCATTTCTACCTCGTGACTTTCTTTAAGTCCCAGGTACAACTCTACTTTCTCTTTTTTTCCCCTTAATTACATAAAAACAAAAATTTTTAATATTTATTTTTTCTTTTAAATTTTGAGTTCAAAATTCTCTCCCTTTCTCCTTTACCTCACCTCTTCTTGAGAAAGCAAGCAATTTTATATAGATTAACCATGTACAGTCATAAAAAAACATTTCCATATTAGCCATATTGCAAAAGAAAATGCAAATAAAAAACTAAGAATAATTAAGGAAGTTTAAAAAAAAACATGTTCCAATTTACATTCAGATTCCATCAGTTCCTCCTACCCCCTCCTCTCTGGAAGATGATAACATTTTTCATCATCAGTCCTTTGGAATTGTGTTGGATCATTATAATCCTGAGAATAGCTAAGTCATACATAGTTGCTCACTATGTGCAGTGCTCTGTGGGTTCTGCTCACTTCACTCTGCATCAGTTCATTTAAATCTTTCAAGGTTTTTCTGAAAACATCCTGCTTGTTATTTCTTATATCTCAATATTATTCCATCACAATCATATACCACAACTTGTTTATCCATTCCCCAATTGGTAACCACCCCCCCATTTTAAACTCTATATTCTATAAGAAATCTTTCTAGATCTCTCATAAAGCTAATGCTTTCTGTTGATTATTTCCAGTTAATCTTGTATATATTTTGCTTGTACATAGCTGTTTGCATTTTGTCTCCTCCATTAGAATGTGAACTTCTTGAGTGAAGGGACTATTTTCTGTCTATGTAGTCCAAGTACTTAGCACGATAACTGACATATAGGAGAATCTTAATAATGCTAGTTGACTGACTGATTAATTCTTGTGAAAAATCTGGGTGTTTTACTGGACTGAAAGCTGAATATTAATTAGCAGTGTGATGCAATTTTGACTTTTATTAAGAGGAATACAGATTCCAGGAATATAGATGATAATCACACACTTCTCTACTCTCACTAGACCTCATCTAAAACATTATATTCAATTCTGGGCACCTTGGTGAAGAAGGACATTGATAAACTATGGAAACCATCCAAAGGAGGAGAGCCAGAATTTTGAAGGGCCTGGAGTTCATGACATATGAGGATAAGTTGAAAGAACTGGGCACATTTAGCCTGGAAAAATAGAGACTTAGAATGATTTGACAATTTTATTCAAGCTTTGAAAGGGCTGCCATATAGAAGGGGAATTGGACTTGTTCTATTTTGTTCCAGAACCAGGAACAAGGAGTGGAAGTTGCAAAAAGGTCAATTTGAGCTTGATGTCAACAAAAATGTCTTCCTAACAATTCAATCCATCCCAAAGTGTTACTGGCTATATCAAGAGGTGGAGGGTTCTCTTCTGGGCCTTATGTCCTATGGTTCTATGACCTTCAAAATTATCTAGCCTGAGCCATTCTTATTTTATAGATGAGGAAAATAAGGCCCATACAGGTAAAGTGAATGGTTTAAGGTCACAAAACCAGTGAGTAGTAGAACTGAGACAAGAACCCTGGTCCTATCAAACAAAATCCAGAGCTCTTTTCCCTATGATAATCATGATGATCAATAAATTAATAAATATTTCTTAAACACCTACTATGTGACAGGTTATGTGCTAAATGCTAGGGATGCAAAAAAAGAGGCAAAAGACAGTCACTGCCCTCAAAGACCTTACAGTCTAATGGAGGGAAAAAACTTTCGAAAAAACATATACAAAGCAAACTACATATGGGATAAATAAGAAATAATTAGCAGAGGGATGGATTTGGAATAAAGAGGGATTGCAGAATGCTTCCTGTAGAAAGTGGTGGAAGAATATTCTGGGAAGATGGTGGAATAAGTCAGAAAATTACAATCTCTTCAGATTTTTTCCACAAACAAGACAAAATAGCACCCCAGGATAAACATAGAGCAGTAAAAAGAAATAAACATTGGGGCAGAACAGTGATCTGCTAGACAATCTACTTTTAGGATGGCATCTACTTTTAGGATGAAGTACAAGGATAGGTTTGAGAAGGAAACCTATTAGGAGGTAATTGTTTGGCCCAAGGGAGGTGATAAGTTCCTGAGCTATGGTGGTACCTGTTTGAGACAAGGGATTGATGCCAGAAATGCTGTGGAGGTAGACTTACTTCCTGTTTGAATATGTGGGGCATATGGGAATGAGAAGTTGCGGATCACTATGAGGTTGCAAACCTGGGGCTCAAAGGACTGCATTTCCTTTTATGTGCATAGGGAAGTTCAGAAGAAAGGTAGGTTTTGAGGAAGAGAATTTTATTTTGAAAACCTTTAGCTTGGGATGCCTACATAAAATCTATGTTGAAATGACTAATAGTTAATTGGTGATGTGGGACCAGGACTCAAGTAGAGAGATTAGGGGTAGATATATCTGGCAAACTCCTGAGTAAAGATAAAAACTGATCCTATGAAAGCTCATGAAGTCACTAAGTGAAAGAGTATTGAGACAGAAGAGATTTAGGCCACTGTCATCTCCTCAGAGGAGAGGTACTGGGATAGAATATATCTATTTGTTCCCTAAAACATTTTTAGAAGGATGATGTTTTCAAATTCAAACTAGGTTCTAAAAGCTATTCATTATTTAAATTTAAATACTAAAACAAATACAAAATAAGAGCAGGCAAAGGAGAAGGAACCCAACTATAGAAAGTTACTATGGGAATAGAGAAGACTGAAGTTCATCTTCAGAGGGGGAAACTGAATAAAAAAATAGCCTCTCCTAGTCCAAAGAGTGACATTAAATGGTCACCTGCCTCCAAATAATTCATAGAAGAACTTAAAAAGACTTTAAAAGTTAAATCAGAGAGATTGAGGATTTTTAAAAATTAGAATAATGTAAGAAAAATAAGATTAAAGAAAGAAAGTTAACCAATTGGAAAAGGAGATCCAGACTCTTAAGGGAGAAAATGACTCCATGAAAATAAGAATTGGAAAAGGCAAAGCCAGTGAAGTTGTGAGACCAAGAAATAATAAAACAAAATATGAAAGATGAAAAAAATTGGAAGGGAATGTCAAATGTCACATAAGAAAAATAACTGATCTGGAAAACAGATTAAGAAGAGAAAACAGAAGAATAATAGAACTACCAAAAGTTATAATAAAAAATTAAGAATCTTGATACAATAATATAAGAAATAATAAAAGGAAATTGTACTGAAATGTTAGAGCAAGAGGGAAAAGTAGAAATAGAAAAAAATATTCACTAATCACCACCTGGAAAAGATTCTATGAGGAAATCATACAGGAATATCATAGTCAAATTCCAAAAACCCCATCTCAAGGAGAAAATATGACAAGCAACAAGAAAAAAAAAACAATTCAAATATGATGAAGCCACGTGTAGAATCATGCAAGACCTAGCAGTTGTTACATTAAAGACTGCAGGTCTTAGAAAACTATATAATGAAGAACAAAAGAATGAAGATTGTGGCCCAAGATAGCAAAAGTAAAGCATAATCCTGAATTTAAAAATTGGACTTTCAATGAATCACCAGGTTTTCAGGATTTTTACAACAAACAAAACCCCCAAACCCTGAACTTAATGGAAAATATGACCTCCAAGACAAATTACAAGGGACTCAATAAAGACAGACTTTACTTTTTTACATTAGGAAATGTAAAACATATATCTAATATTGGTATTAGTAATTAGGTAGTTTGAAAGAAAAATTGGGGTAGATCTCAGCATAATGTGATCTTAAAAAGCAAAATTGGTAAGGAAAAGTAAAAAAGAGTAATTCTCTTATACAAATGTGGTATGAGAGAAAGAATTGACACAGAAGAATTAGATGGAGGAAGAGGGCTGGCATTTCTGGAATCCTGCTTTCATCAGAAATGAGTGAAAGAGGGAACAATACATATAAAAATACATACATACATATATAAATGTCTTCTAAATTCATAAAGAAAAAACTAAAGGGATAGGGAGAAAGAATACAATAAAGGAAGGATATTTAGAGGGAATCTTACATCAAATCTGGTCTAATGAGAAAACAGTACGTTTCCTATGTGTTCAGAATTTATAATAGAAGGCAATAAAAGTCTTCTGAATTTGTAAAGAAATAAGAGGGTGAGGGAATAGGATAAGAGAGGGATATTGGAGGGTGTCTAGATTAACAGGAATGGGATAAAAGGGCATAACATATATTTGGAAGGCTATACAAGTCTTCTGAATTCAGATAGAAAGAAGGGGAAAGGGTAGGGGTAGAGGATAAGGAAGGAATCGTTCTTTGGTGAGGTAGGTTAAGTAATAGGAGGGCAAGGTAGCAGAAATAAAGTACAGGAGTCAGGAGGGATTGAGAAATAATAGATACAAGCCAACAACAAATGAAGATTAGAAGCAGAATTTATTTGGGAAAAGAGCAGGGGTAGTAATCATGATCTCAAAGTTTTCAAAAGAGAAAAATAGGGAAATTACACTATATGTCAACCAAATTAATCAACATTGTTTTAGACTATTTGAAATAACTAGACAGCGTAAAGTTGGAATATTGCTGTGGTATAGAAAATGGTAAGTTGGTAAACTTTGAAAAATATGAAAACACTCAGACTTATGAAGTAAGATGTTATCCACCCTCAGAGAAATAGAGGACAAACAAGTATAGTCTGGTATGAAAACTTACAAAGTAAGTATAATATGGTAAGAAAACTTACAAAGAAAAGATGGATAGCTCTGAACCCAATGTATGGTATTTATTGTATAAGCTTTCTTGACATAGAAGTTTATTGCTGTATATTTTGGAGCCTCACGTATGTTCCACTGTACATGTGGCAATGATTTTCTTTTCTTATTTTGTATTTGTTTTAGTATTTAAATTTAAAATAAATTATTAAAAAAAAGAAAGTAGTAGTGGTAGTGATGATAATGATAACAGCTAGGATTTTATAGTACTTTAAAATTTGCCAAGAAAATTAGATAGTGTCTTATTTTATCCATATAACAACCATGGACATTAGAAACTATTATTAATCCCATTTTACAGATGAGGAAATTGATACAGAGCTTCAATATCTGGCCCAGGTTGACAATGCTATTAAGTGACTGAGATAGAATTTCAACTCTTTTCACCTTGCCACCTAGGTCAGTTTTGGTATTTGCAGTATTAGTCCCAGTGTCCTGGATGAAGTAGGTGCTTTTATAGATTTTCTGCTGTTTGGTTCTACCTAGGACTCATGAAATTCCACATAAGCAAATCAAGGTTTAAATGTAATTATTTGGGGAAAAAAATAGCCACTTTGCATAGCCCTTGAAGGCATGAAATGGTAGGACATAGAGATATAGAAAAGAAAACATCATCTTGTCTTAATCAAAAAGGCAGGATTGTGACAAGAAATAGGGCCTCTCTTCTGGACACAAAGAATCCCCATGACAGGGATAGCAGGCTGAGCATTACTCTTTTTATATAGAGAAATCCAGTGAGAATAGAATGCTTTCATGTTAAGTATATACAGCCAGATCTTTGTCCTGAGTTCCCACTGCTTAGCATTTGATATTTGGCATTGATAGACATGCTTGATTTATGCCATTTTTCATGGAGCACTTACATATAATAAAACATCCAGTCCAACTGCCATCTTATTATAAGCTTGAAATGTCAAGAGTTGTTCCTTATGAAATCCTTTCCCAAAATCATGGGGACTGGAGGAGTGGAAGAAGGGCAGTCAAGACATCTCTAAAATGCCGAAATGGTGTCCTATATGTCCAAAAGAGTAGTTGAGGCAGTGTGGAAAAGTGGCTAAGAGGACAGAAAGTGGGTCTGAAAAGTTGTGGGGCAGAATTGCAGCTCAATATTTAGTATCTGTGTTAATATAAAACAGGTCACAACCTTTGTGGGCTTCAGTTTTTTTCATCTATAAAATGAAGAGGGTTGGACTAGGTGACCTTTAACGTTCCTATTGTGTTCATAATTTATAATCCTATGAACTTCCCCTTGCCTTGGTTACCTTTTTTGGTAAAAGTGTTAACAAAGCTGCATTGTAGGGTAGATAGAATACTAATTTTTGAATCAGAAAGATCTGAGTTCAAGTCTTACTTTCGTATACTTATTGGTTGTATGAACCTGGACAAGTCACTGAAGCTTTCATTGTCATCCCTCAAAAATTAAAATTAAAAAACTTCCTAAACCTCCAAATTTCAGATGCTCTGATTTTCATTGATGAGGGGAGTTCTCTTAGAGGTCTAGACCAAAAATGTGTCTTCCTTCTTGCTCAGTGTTATTTTGAGGTTCAAATGAGCTGATATATGAAAAATGCTTTTGTAAAATATAAAATCTTATATAAATGGGAGAGATTTTTAAATGCTATATCTGAAAAGAAAAAAAAGAAGGGACATTTATTAAGCAACTACTCTGTTCCACTATTTTAAGCACTTTAAAACTGTCTCGTGTGATCTTTATAACAACTTGGGAAACTATAGTATTATTTCCACTTTATAGTTGAAGACATTGAAGTAGAAGAAATTAACCAATTTATTTAGGGCAATAGAACTAGTAAGTGTCTGAGTCCTGATTTTGATTCAGGTCTTCCTTACTCTAAGCCCAGGGCTTTATCAGTTGTGCTACTTAAGTACCTCCAAAAGTAGCTAGAACTTAAATAGCACTTTAAGGTTCATAAAGTACTTTAGAAATATTATTTCTAATTCTCACAACTCCAGGAAGTAGGTTCTATTAATATTCCCATTTGACCAATGAAGAAACTGAATACCTCAGAGAATATCTAGTCCTCTTCCTTCATTCTATGTATGAGGAAACTGAGGTCAAGAGAAAGAATGTAGTTACACTAGAATTGCAAAACAGGAAAGAGGAAAATTGGGAACCCCAAACCACAGTGTTAACAGTTCAAGTCCAACACTATCTATTACACATAACCTTTAAAGCATTGCTCAGTGAGAATGCCATGACCACGGTTGAGAAGTGATGACATCTGAAAAACAATAAATGGTGATGGTCAATGTCATTGGTTCAAGGACTCTTCAAAAACTCTTTGCCTAGCCCTCTGCTATAAACTCAAGCAAAAGACAGTGATGAGCTCTTTATGGATGGGGAGAACAAGGCTTACAGAAGTTGGCAGAATAGAAAGAAATCACAAGAGGTGACAATCCTAAATATAAGTCAGCATGTATAATGTAAAAGTGTCTGAGAAGTTCACTCTAGTCCTTTTTCCATGACCTATTATAAGTTATTTAATTACACTTGGTATCAATTTCCATGTCTATAAAAAAGGAGCTGAACTAGATGATCTATAGGCTCAGAAATTTGTTTTGATTTGTGATTCTAAAGTTTTATTAATGACTTTTTTTTTGCCATTTCCCACAGACTCAGCCCCAACCTTAATGGAACTTTCTATCATAAATAAGTATACTCAAACAAAACAAATAAATATGAATAAATCAATTTTCATATCTGAAACTGTATACCTCATCCTATATCTCTAGTTCATCTTTTGTTGAAAGTGGGTGTGTTAGAGCAGCCAGCTCTAAGTAGTTTGAGAAAGTTGATTGTTGACTCAAAAATAACCAAGACTTGATTTATTGTTTTGTTGATTTGTTAAATTTAAAAAATTAATCAGATTAAGCTTAAAAGTGTGTATATGTATGCATATATATATTCCTTTAAAAATATGTATCTTCTGAAAGCCTAGTCATTCAACTTGCACAATCCAGACTGGAAGTTTGAAAGCATTCTTCTTTCAATCTTCTTCTCTGGTCATGATAGGTCACTAGATTGGAGTTTTGAAGTTTTTCACTGTTCTTTCCCTACATTTTTTCAATATCAAATAATTGCAAAAAATATTTTCCTGATTCTACTTACTTCCTTCTTCATCTCTTCATACAATTCTTCTGAAGCTTCTCTTATTTGCAAATTTTTATAGTGAAGTATTATTTGTTACATCTATATGCCATAATTTGTTCTGTCATTTCCCACTTAATGGAAATCCAATTTGTTGCCAGTTTTTGCTGCTATAAAGATTCAACTCTAACAGTAACAGACATGTTTTGGGTTCTATCTGAGGAAAAGCTTTTTAAGAATGAGAGTTCTTTGAAAATGGATTGGGTTATCTTAGAAGCAAACTATATACTCCAACTTGAGAGATCTTAAGGAAAGAATAGCTTATTACTTTGTAGTTAGGGGTAGAATAATGCAAAGGACATTCATTAGTGCTCATGTATGACTTGGAACTAAAAGCCACCTGAGATACCTTCCAACTTAGAGATTCTAATTTTATGATTGTCTAGCCTAAGGATTCTTAATCTTGTGTGTGTGTGTGTGTGTGTGTGTGTTGTATGTGTTTGTGATAGACTCCTTTGACAGTTTACTGTGTTCCATGGACTCCTCAGAAAAATGTTTTTGGATGTGTGAAATAAAATACATAAGATTATAAAGGAAACAAATTATATTGAAATAAAGATGCATTTTTCCATCCAAGTTTAGATATCCCCTGAAATCTATCTATGCTCCCCCAAATAGCATCCCATCCTCTAGATGATGGGCAGTAGAAGGCAAAGATATCTCATTTCCTTGATGCTCACTTTCATATTTCAGAGAAACTATATCCATGGAAGCATGACTTGAAGGGGATAGAGGACACAACTCTTTATTGTATACACCCTGTTTCCTGTACACTGCCTCAATTTCCTCATCTGTAAAATAAGCTGAAGAAAGAAATGGCAAACCACTTCCATGCCTTTGCCAAGAAAACCCCAGATGGAGTCACAAAGAATTGAACACAACTTGAAATGACTGAAGTGGGTCTGTCATGCCAAGATTACAGGTAGAGAATGGAAAAATGTAACTTTTATGGAAGCCCTTCTTCATGCACATGCTGATACTTTGTTACTCATCTTATTGTTTTCTATACCCTTTAACTCATTTTATCTTGATAGAAACCTACAGCTGCTCTTGTCTTTACCTAAACCCTCATACCACCATATCCCATCCTTCTTTCCTACTGCTTTGTGCACAAATGTGCCTTCATTTTCAGTCACTTTCTCTCTTACTTCCTCTTTCCATCCATTTACATTATGAAAAACCTAGATCTCTCTTGATGATACTGAATCCCCCACTGCCTTCTCCATTATTGAATTTATTCTGTTTTGTTCCTTAGCATGGAAATAGTTTCAGTGACTGGAAACTTCATGTTAAAAACACAACAAAACATTTAAAAAAATGACTGAATCAAATCAGAGAAAAGTTTTCTAATAATTAGGAGTCCTGGGGTGGGGAACCTGTGGCCTCAAGGCCACATGTGGCCCTCTAGGTCTTCAAGTGCAATCTTTTGACTGTATCAAAACTTCACAGAATAAATGTCCTTAAAAAAGTATTTGTTCTGTGAAGTTTTGACTCAGTTAAAGGGTCACACTTGAGGACCTAGAGTGTAACATGTGGCCTCAAGGCTGCAGTTCCTCACCCCTGAATTAGGATAGTCCTGAATTGAAATGTTACATACTTAAACAGAAACTAGGTGGTCAGATGCATATAATGTGGGAGTATTGGAGGTAGGTGTAGATCAGATTCCTTCCAATTTTAAGATTCCCTGATGCCATAGTCCATGCCATTTGTTTGTACACTTCTGTATAGAAATTCATGTGGTTATAATTCTTAAATGGTTAACTAGCTTTATGATGCATATTGGTTCTGTACCACAGTAAGCTGAATTTTTTAGAAAAAAAAAGTCAATTGTTTTTCCACCCCAGATTATTAAGCTTGAGAGGTTTAATTGAAATCGGCTGAGACAGAACAGGAAGGCCATAGTCTTAGAGGGAAATTTAGCCAAGACCTATTCAGATGTGGATGGGAGACTAGTTCCAGGGATCCAGCCCACAGACAAGCTTAAAGAAGAAGGGTCTATTCCAGAAAGAAACACAGGTTGGAAGTTTGCTCCAAAGGAGTGGCTTTGCATCAAGAAACTGTTCCAGAAAGAACATATTTGGCTGCACAAAACCAAAAGGCAGATGACTACCAGAATTCCTTATCAGTTTCCTGATTTGTGACTCTTAACAGAGCAATGACTAGAAAAGTAATACTAATTTGGATTCCATTGTGAATAGGCTGTAAGAAGTGTAGTCAAAACAAACTTGTTCTAAGTCAAGAAACAAAAGAACATTTTCTTCCAGCTTTGTTTTCTTTGGCTTTATGTTTTTGTACTGTTATTTATAGATGATTAAAATGAACACATTGCTTTTGGAAATATTTATGTTTTGGGCAGGTAGGTGAAGCAGTAGATAGACTTACCAGGCCTGGAGTCAGGAAGATTCATCTTCCTAAGTTCAAATCTCAGACACATAATAGCTGTGTAACCCTAGGCAAGTCACTTAACCCTGTTTGCCTCAGTTTTCTCATCTATAAAATGGGCTAGACAATAAACTGGCAAACAACTGAAGTATCTTTGTCAAGAAAGCCCCAAGTGGGGTCACAAAAAGTCAGACATGAGTGAAAGCAACTGAAAATTTATGTTTTTCTTCATGTGGAATACTGACGTTATATTTGCCTGGTGATGCTTATGGGTTCAGTCCAAAGACTATAGCCTGAACTGAAGAGCTGGGCGTTAATTACAATTATTTTGAATGATATTCTTTTGTGGTGGTGATTAGAAGAAAGGGTATAAACCTGGTGAAGAAATCAAGAAACTCAGTTAGAATTTGCCTAATTGTAACAATATCAATACTAGCTTAACATTTATAAAATACTTACTATGTGCCAGATACTGTGCCAAATGCTTACAATTGTTATCCGACTTGATCCTCATAGCAGCCCTGGGATGTACGTGCTATTACTATCTCCATTTTACAGATGAGAAAACTGAGGCAAACAGAGGTTAAGTGACTTGACCAGGATTACATAGCTAGAAAGAGTGTATGATCTGAATTTAGGTCTTCCTGACTCCCGTCTCAGCCCTCTATAAACTGTACCACCTAGGTACTCCTGAGTAAAAGACCCTCAGAGTGAGGGAAATATTTTTCTGCCCTTGCCAAGTCAGTACTTCTTTTTTTCTGTTGGCCATTAATATTCATTTCCATCTTTCTAGGTGACTGGAGCACTTGATCCCAATTCTACAATTTTTATTCAGTTCTCAGTCAACATCCACAAGGACTTCAACATACTTGTTACTGCATCTTTTGTTTGTTTTTTGTTTGATGTGGGAAGACAAGGAAGTTGGGGTTAAATGACTTGCCCAAGGTCACACAGTTAGTAAGTGTTAATTGTCTGAGGATAGATTTGAACTCAGGTCCTCCCGACTCCAGGGTCAATGCTCTATTCACTGCACCACCTAGCTGCCCCAGATGGAATCTTTTTTGTTTTTTTGGTCTTTATTAATTTGTTTACTTTTAGTTTACAAGATTCATTACCAAAATTCCTTGAGTTTCAAATTTTCTCTCCCTCTCCCCCTCCCTCCCCATGGTGGCATCCAATCAAGTATAGTATCTGCAAATACTTTCACATTAGGCATTAGTCAGGTTATAAAGAAGGATTGTGTCAGATGGAATGGATGGGAAAGAGGAAACAAAACCAAACAAGAAAAAGAGCAGGTAGTTTGCTTCAGTCTGGGTTCAATCTCAGTTCTTTCTCTGGATGTAAACATCTCTCTCCATCATGAGTCTTTTGGGGTCGACTTATGACTCTGGATTGCTGAGAAGAGTCCAGTTTATCAAAGTTGGTTATCACACATCCGACTGAATCTTTTAGTTTCCCATTCTCCTTGACCATGACCCAAAACTCCATTGCATAACAGCTTCCCATTAGCATGACCACACCCAGGACATTATAATTACTTGGTATTTATTACAGGATCATGCATTTAGAGCTAGAGGGGGCCTCAGTAGCCAGATATAACCCTCTCATTTTATAGATGAGAAAATTAAGGCATATAGTAGTTAAGCAACTCAATTTCCTTTACTGATTTCCTTTTTTTCTCTCCAATCCTTAATATGGGCGTTCTTCAAGATGTTAGACTAGTATTCTACTCCCTGTTTTATATTCTGTTAAAAAAAAATTTGTCCATTCTCATGTCTTTCAATGTCACCTCTCTACTTGTCCATGCAAAGTCTGTCTCTAGCCTTATAATCTTACTTGAGTTCTATTCTGGTGCCTTCATATTGCATGGACAGCTGAGAGGGAATAATTTCAAACAGGGAACTTCTCTTCCCCTTTTCCCTTTGAATAGATGGAGCAAGCAAGTTGGGCATATGAAGCATGTTTTAAAAAGCAGCACCCAAGAAAAGTAAGTGTTGGTTTAGGGAGTCTCAGGGATGGTGAATTGATTTATAGAGAAGTTCATTCATCTGTCTTCTCCAGAAGCAATGAAATAATCACCTTATGTACAGTGCAAGCAAGAGGTAGAAAACAAGAGATGGGTTGGAGGGGGGTACAGATTTGGAACAGGGAAGATGCTAGATGACCTTGGTAGGTGGGAGAGGATGGAATGTGAAGAGTGGTCAAGTCTGAGGCAAGATAGATATAGTTGTCTGGATAGGTTTGCATTCACTCTACCACCAATTAAAATAGCTTGACCCAATTGTCAGTGCCTAAATTGAATGGATTTACATTCAAAGGATGGGGGTATGGATTCTGGAGGTACAACACATAACTGTTGTGACAAGTTGAAGTAGGTCAGATGTCAAGATGATCAATATCTGTTCAGTCACCAAGTCTTAGTTATCATTGTCCACCCATCCTTTTAAAATATTTCTTATGATTATCTTTTCCTCTCAAACTCCTGCTGTTGTCCCTTTAATTTAGACATCCATTACCTCATACCTAGGTTATTGAAACAACCTTCTTTCTTTCTCTTGTCTCTCCAGTTTATCCTCATCACCATTGCCAAACATACTTTTTGAATGCTACTTTCATTGTGTTATATCCTTGCTCAAAAACTTTCAAAGATTTCCTATGTTGGGTCTTAACATCCTTACTTAGCTCTTAAGGTCCTACCTAACCTGACCTCCATCTAGCCAACTTTATTTCCCACCCTTCTACAACATGGACTTTCTCCTTGATTTAATCCAGTCTCTTGACTCTTCTCAATTTCTTTTATGCTCATGTTTCTTTCCTTCCTTCATTTGTATTGTTTCTTTCATCTGGCTTGTTCTTCCTTTTCTCTTCTGTCTTTCCTAATTTATCTTCAAGGGCCACCTCAAATCCCATATTCATGCAGCCTTCTCCGATTATTTCAGCCCCCAATGCAGTTGTGTACTCTCTCTGTCTCTGTGTCTCTCTCTCTCTCTGTCTCTCTCTCTCTCTGTCTCTGTCTCTGTCTCTCTGTCTCTCTGTCTCTCTCTCTGTCTGTCTGTCTCTCTCACTCTCTCTCTCTCTCTCTGTCTCTCTCTCTCTCTCTTTTTCTCTCTCTTCCTCTTTCTCTCTCGCTCCCTCTCCCCCACTCCCCCTGAATCTTTGTAGCACATATCATCTGCTCTCTCTCTTCTAAATCCTCATAGACCTTCATTTTATACTGCCTTGTGTCATTCCTTATAGTTTTGTCTGAATTGGTCTTATCTTTTTAAATCAGTCATAAGCTCCTTAAGGGTGGAGGCCATATCTTATACTAATGTCTAGCACTGTCCTTGAATGTAATAGCTGCTTATGAAATATTTGTTTAATTGGATTGCATTATACTTGTTTCCCCTGTAGGGACTACCACAATATTTAGCATATAATAAGAATTTGATCAATATTTATTAATTGGTTAATGTTTCTGTTCATTCCTTTTTAGCCTGAATTAGTTAGCTTGCTGTCTGAGGAGAGAGAATTTGTACCTATAAAGAGTGTTTGAAGTGTACTTGAAATTCCCCCCCCCCAATAAATGATTAATATGTATCAGGAGCATTTGAGCTTTCTACAATCTTATTTTTGCTGGCCAGCTCTCATTGAGTTCCCTACAAACATTCCTTCAACTATTACTTCAGGGTTTGGTTTTCTCCACTAAAAAATTAAAATCTCATAAGCCTCATTAAATTGAGTCTTAGTGCATGACTAATCTGATGAGGATATCTGTAAGCAAATATTTCTTTGCAGAAAATTGAGGCATTCCAAATCATAAGCATGTGAGACCACCCTTGATACATATATCCTGGGATGACTTTGACTCATTATAATTACATGATACATTTCCTTCTCTACCTTTCCAATTCTGGTGACATTTGATGGAGGCCAGATACTCAATCTGGTTTTAATTATATTTTAGGATTGTTTTTGCATTTTAGTTTTAAACTTGGAGTTACCTTTAACAGTAACATATCCACATAGAATTGAGTCCATCCATTTGAGTACAACCAAAGGACACTAAGGCTATTTCATACTATGACTAATAATAATTCAGTTCTATTCAATTGAGTGAGCATTTATTAAGTACCTTTTATATGCAAAACATCTAGAAACACACCACCTTGGAAGCATCCAAAACTTCACAGCTAACCACAGGTTAGCTTCACAGCTAACCACAGCCACCCACAGGGTTATCTTGGAAAAACGTAGCATGAAAAAGTTTGAAATTAGGACAGTGTCTCCCCAGTCCCAGGTGAGCCAAGCCCAACTTTAACATAAAGTTCAAAGTTGAGAAATAGACTAGGAAAAAATGAACAAACAAAAACTACAAAAGCAGAGAAGAACTTGTCCAAAAATTCAGAAAATAATATGGAACAACTGTAGTTGAAAACAACTATAAACAAAGCCTCAAAGAAAACATTAATTGGACCCAAGAAAAACAAGAGTTCCTGGGAAAGTTCAAGAAAGAGATGAGCATTAGAGGAGAAATTCAGAAAAGAAATAAATGATTGAAGAAAATTCTGAAAGGAATTACAGCATGGTAAAAGGGTCACAAACAATACAAAAGTAAATAATACCTTAAAAATAGAATTGGCCAAATGGTAAAAGAGGCACAAAAATCCAGTGAAGAGGGGGAGCTCATAAAAAGCAAAACTGGCCAAATGGAAAAGGAGGAACAAAAATTCACTGAAGAAAAGATCTCCTCAAAAAGTAGAATTGACCAAATGAAAAAAGAAGTACAAAATCTCACCACAGAAAACAATTCCTTAGAAATTAGAACTGAGCTAGTGGAAACTCCATGACACATCAAGAAACAAGAAACAAAGTCAAAAGAATGAAAAAGAAATAGAAGAAAATGTGAAATATCTCATTGAAAAACATCTAACCTAGAATACAGATTGAGGAGTGATAATTAGAGTTATTGGACTACTAGAAAGTGATGATAAAGGGGGGGGGCAATAGACATGATATTTCAAGAAGCTGTTTAGTAAAACTGCCCCAGTATCTTAGATACAGAGAATAAAATAGAAATTGAAAGAATCCACCAATCACCTCCTGAAAGACACCCCCAAATGAAAATTCACAGGAATATTATAGATGAATTCCAGATTTCCTAAGTCAAAGAAACCTTTGAAATATTGTGGGAACATAGTCAGGATCACAAAAGATTTAGCGGCTTCCATGTTACAGAAGTGGAAGGCTTGGAATATCATATTCTGAAGGCAAGGGAACTAGGATTACAACCAAGAATAACCTATTCAGAAAAACTGAGTATAATTCTCCAGGGGAAAATCATTATTTAATGAAATAAATGACTTTGAACCATTCATGATGAAAACACCAGAACTGAATAGAAAACTTGACATTCAAACACAGGACTCAAGAGAAGAGTAACAAGGTAAACATGAAAGAGAAATCATAAGAGACTTAATATGATTAAACTGTTTACATTTCTATATGGTAAGATTATACATGTAATTCCACAGGAACTTTATCATTATTAGGGCCATTAAAAGAAGTTCATATAGAAAGAGGGGATGGGTGTGAATGTGTGTTAATTGTGTTGGAATGATCTCAAAAAAATGAAGGCATGAGGAAATGGGATACAGTGTGAGAAGCAATAAGGAAGAAGTAGAATGGGGAAAAATTTTCTCACAGAAAAGGGTCACATAAGGAAGAGGTTTTTCAATGGAGGGTAAAAGGGAGCAGGTGGTGGCCAATGCTTGAACCTCACTCTCATTGTAATTGCCTTAAAGAGGGAAGAATACATATGCACACTCAGTTGTGTATAGAAATCTAACTTACTAATAGGGAAATAGGAGGGGAAGAGGATAATAGAAAGGGAGGTGGTTTATAGCAGAGGGGACATAATAAGGAGTCAGTGGTTAGAAGCAAAATAAACTTTTGAGGAGAGATTGGATGAAAAGAGAGAGAAGAAAGAAAAGAAAGCAGAACAGATGTAATTGCATAGTAATAATTGTGAATGTGAATGGGATGAGTTCACACAAAAAACAGAAGTGGATAGTAGAATGGATTAGAAACAGAATCCATTATGTTATTTAAAAGAAACACAGTTAAACAGACACAAACAGAAGCAAAAAAAAAATAAGTAAAGAAAAAGAGGGGGAGGCAGAGTGGGCTGGAGCAGAATAGAATATGCTTCAGATGAAGAAAAAAAAGGCCAAGATAGCAATCATGTTCTCAGGAAAAGCAAAAGCAAAAATGAATCTAATTAAAAGAGATAATTAGGGAAGCTACATTTTGCTAAAAGGAACCATCACGATGAAGTAGTATCAAAAAATTTTACAGCAAGTTCCTGTGATAAAGGCCTTTTTTTCTCAAATGTGTGCTGAGTAGAGAACTGAGTCAAATTGAAAGAAATAAGAGACATTCTCCAGTTGATAAATGATCAAAGGATATAAATAGCAGTTTTCAGAGGAGGAAATCAAAGCTATCTGTAGTCATATGAAAAAATGCTCTAAATCATTTTTGATTAGAAAAATGCAAATCCCCACAACTCTTAGGTACCACCTCATGCATATCAGAAATGACAAATGCTGGAGTGGATGAAGGGAAGTAGGTTACCCTAATGAATAGTTTCTACTTCTTTGTGTAATTATTTTTTCTTAAACTTAAATGTAAAATGAGAAAAGAAAAAGAACATTGCCATGTACATAGCCAACAATAAGAGAGGGTTCAATATAAATCAATAAATTTCCATTTCAAGAAAACTTACATAAGAAATACTACACATTGTTTTCAAATCTGCCCAGCTTTTCTTTGCTTCCTTGTTAGTTTTCTTTTGTTCTCTGTTGTATTCTTTTTCCTTGATTTTTTTTCCCCTCTCTCCCTTCACCACCCTAAAGAAGGCAGCAATTAAATTATCTCTCTATCTACATATACACGCAGATATCTATAAACATACACATACACTCACACATATATGTAAACCATGCTATGCTTATTTCCTTCTATCATTTGTTTCTCAGAAAGTAGATAGCAGCTTCCTCCATAAGTCCAATTCTTTCCATCTTTTTCTAAATCAACCAACTCATCATTTTCTATACCACAGAAATCTTCCAACCTATTCACATCCTATCTGAGAGATTGTCGATGAAAGTCTCCCCCTCCCCAATTTCCTATTTTACTACTGTTCTTGGCTACATAGGTTTTATTTATACAAGAAAATCTTAATTTAAAATAATAAAAATTATTCTTTTTGCATTTCAACAATGCTCTTACCTTAAAATATAGCATAAGGTCTGATACTGCTGAATCTACTCCTTTTACATCTTTTTTCCCCTGGTTTCTTTGAACTTCCTGACCTTTTGTTTTTTCCAAATGAACTTTGTTTTTTTTTTTCTAACTCTGAAAAAAATATATATGATGTCATTTATAAATAGATTAATTAGGTAAAATTGTCATTCTAAAAATTATATTGGCTTTACCTAGCCATGAATAATAAATACTACTTTGGTTATTTAGATCTGAGTTTATTTGTTTAAAAGGTATGCTATGTTTATGTTCATGTAGTTCCTGTATCTGTTTCAGCAGGCATATATTCAGGTATTTTATATTGTCTAGGAGGTATTTTAGATAGTCGAAAAGGTATGTATGAATGGTCCTTAAATCTTCTCCTATTCAGCGATCAGACCCCTACACTGTCTCTAAAATGACAACTTCTAAGAGTAAGGCTCCCTTCCAACCCAGCTTTCCCCAGCACTTGTCATTTGTTGAATCTGCAGAGTTGGCCTGGAGGTGCTTTCTCTGAGACTTAACCTCCATCCCCAGGAGGCTGGGTCTTTTCTGGTGTCTTCTCAACATATCTTAGGAGGACAACTGCTTTACCATGTATTTATTTCTGCTGCTCTGAGGTAATGTTCTTTATTTTATTTTATTTTATTTTTTTGTGGAGAATATTTGGAGAGCCCAAAGTTTTCTGACCCTCATCATCTTCCCAGAATCCTCCACTAATGAACTCTTGATAGAATAGTGAACTGGTTCAAACATTCTAGAGAAATATTTTGAACTAAGACAAAGTTCTGTAAAATTTTGCTCATCTTTTGACCTAGCAATGGTATTACTAGGTCTGTATCCTAAAGACATCAGAGAAAAAGGAAAAGGACCTCTATGTACAAAAAAGATCTTTTTGTGCTGACAAAGAATTGAAAATTGAGGGGATATTATTCATCAATTGGTAAATAACTGACCAAGTTGTGGCATATGATTTTGATGGAGTACTATTTTGCTATAAGAAATTATGAGAGGAGGAGTGGTTTCAGAAAAAAAAAAAGATGCAAATATGAACTGATTCAAAGTGAAGTGAGAAGAACCAGTATGTCATTGTACACAGTAACAGCAATGTTACAATGAAGCTCAACTGTGAAAGATTTTCCTACTCTGATCAATATGATAAACTACAATTCTAAAGGACTCATGATGAAAAAAAAATGCTATCTGTCTTCACAGACAGAAATAATGAACTCTGAGTGCAAATTGAAATATAACTTTCTTAATTTTTTTAAAATATGGCTGATATGGAACTATGTTCTGCATGATTTCACTTGTATAATTGATATCTTATTATTTGCCCTCTCCACAGATTAGAAGAAAGGGATGGGAAGGAAGGGAGAGAATTTGAAAATCAAATTTTAAAAATAAAAGAATGTTTAAAATAAATAAAAAGGATGAAGAATCAGGGAGACCCATGTTCAAGTACCTATTTCTAACACTAGCTTTTTTACCCTAGGCAAACTTATTTAATTTGTATGTGCCTCAGTTAACTTCCTAAGATTTATCTACTAATCCAGAGTTGGGTTACAATCTGCATTATTGAAAGGAATTACCACACTGAGAATCCCCTATAAGAAGAATCATAGATCTTTTTTGCATAATTGCATGTTTACAGGTGTAGAAACTGAGAACCTGAGAAGTTAGATGATTTGCCTACAATAGCCCACCCAGTCACTGTGCTAGAAGGAATTTAGACCCAGTTCTCTTAAACATAAATTCAATATTCTATCTCTATACCACAATTTGTTCTCAAGAGGAAAACAAGAGGCCATAATAATACAATTGTAACAAATTACTAAATGATACCCAATACAGAGCTATGTAGTGGGCTTTCTTTCTTTTTTTCTTTTTTGGAGGGCAATTGGGGTTGTGACTTTCCCAAGGTCACATGGCTTGTTTTTGTGTCAAATGTCTGAGGCCAGACCTGAACTCAGGCCCTCCTGACTCCAGGGTTGGTGCTCTATTCATTGTACCACCTAGCTGCCCTATGTAGTAGACTTTTAGATATTAATTGGTATAGCTGTTTTTTAGAGATCTTTAGGATCTTAATAAGGATAAAATTTGTGTTTTGTAATTGTCATTTCATTTTCATCCCACATATTACTAATATAAGTTAGCTAACTTAAAATCAGTACACTAAATTATATGAGCAAAGCCCTGAGAAATCATTGTATCTGTCCTTTCTGGGGCAGTATGCATGCTACATAGACGTCCTTTATTTCATTGGCTCAGACTTAAGCAAATATAGGACAAAAAGCAAGATGAAAAAAAAAGGGAAGTTCAAAAATGACCTCTTCATCTATAAGAAATCAGCCCTTGAGAAAAGAACTAGAAAAGAATGAAGATGGGGGGGGGGGGGGGAAGAAAGGGGCGGGGGCGTATGCCGTCTTCGGAGGGGGGGGGGGGGGGAGGAGGGGAGAAGGGGAGGGGGGAGGGGAGGGGGGAGGAGGAGAGGGAGAGAGAACGAGAGAGAGAGAGAGAGAGAGAGAGAGAGAGAATAGCCAACATATACTCTGTGGGTTTCCATGTACATTAATTCACATTCAACGCAAATGCTGTTAGTTTTATTCCATGGATTCAAGTGCAACTGAATATACCAATGGAAGATTTGCTTCTAATTGCTCTTTCTCTGTGCAATCTGGGTGCCTCTGACATTTCTTAGCTAGTAATTTGGTGGTTTCATTGCTTCCGATTGCACTTCAGCATGTCTTTGGAGTGTGTTTTCAGTCTGTCTCTCAGACTATTACATTCCTTCTATCCACCCTCCAATAACCACTTCACTGCTGTGAAACTCTGTCTTGTCATTGTCTCACAAGCCCAGCACGGCTGAGCTCTGGCACACACCGATCCCATGCCATGTATGATAATTGGTGATCAGATTAGGAACTAGTGAGGGAAAAATAATAGTGGGGCTGCAATCATGGATGATTATATGCCAGGCTGCATAGAACAAAGAGCACCTCTCTGGGTTGGTGATTGGAAGTAGGAAGCAAACTCTTAAAAACTTTCAGCACCTTTCTCACCAGCAGGGAAAAGGCAAACAAAATCCGTGGGAAGCAGACAGTGGTGACAAGCATTAATAGTGCCATTATCTCAAGATAATGCTAAGCTGATAAAATATTTGGCCATGGCCTGGGCTTTTATTTCCCATGGAAATATGGGTTTCAAATACCACAATCTATCACAGGATCTCTAGGGAACTGGTGCATTTTGTAATGTATTAAATTTATGTAAGGGCCCTGATGAAGACAGGAGATCTAATTTAGAGGAAAAGATTCTCTCATAACAAGGAGGATTAAGTGTAGTAGTCACATGAGACAAACTCTCTTCCTGGACAACCATTTTCTTAATCAAAGTTCATATCAGAAGGAAGCAAGAAAGGAAACCCAAACGAGAGAGGATTTGGACCTGTCATTTCCTGTGAGCTTCTGACAAGTGAAATTGAGGATTTGTTAGTGATAGATATTTCCAAAGTTTAGGGTTTGAACATACACTAGATCACTGCCTCAATATCAAGTTATTTGATCTCTCCTAAATGAGATGAGATTTAGTTCTTTGCGGGAATAAACAAAATTGACATAACCACACCCAGGCTGGCAGTAGGTGGCACTGGAAGCTATGCTAATTCATTCAGGCTTCCAGGGGTCTATTTGGGAAGTTAGTCCTTCCAAATGTGTCTAACAGGCACTGGGAGAATTTGGTACAGTACCTCTGGGTCCTTGGTTACTGTGTGTTTACTAAAATGAGTTTTACCACAGGAGAGATTTCCTCTCCATAATGTTTCCCTAATTCTAGTTCTTTCTAAGGCCAAATAGTATCAACCCTGATACTGGGGTTGAGGCTTCTTCTCTACCTGCCTTAAGATGGCTACTCACTAACTAACAGGATATTATGTCCCCTTGCCCTTTCACTGAAATTGAGTGAAAAGTGTGATGAAATCTTTATTGATTTTGTCCTATTAAAAATAATTATTACCTACCTTTCTCCAAAGCCCAGAAAAAAGACTTATTAATTCTACTCTTTTCAGTAGGAACAGGAGTACTTGGCACCCATCTGACTGCTACCACAAGCAAGGCACTCTAGCATCAAAAGATTCTTCCTGAGCCATAGTGCCTCCAGGACACAACTCTTTGATGCTCTCAACCCTGGCAGTGAACTTATTTTGATAAATAACCTTGAATAAATTCTTCAGTATTGGTTGGATCTCAGGAGTTATTCCTATATGGTTCCCTAGCTTTTAACCCTTTGCAAAAAACATCCTTTCTTTGTAAGAAGGAATGGAGTTCATTAGACACCTCTTATGAGGGATTCTGTGCCAATTTTGTAACACCTGAGTGGATTATGGAAAATGCCAATCAACTCTTTTATTTTGGGGTCTGGACTTGTGATTTTGTCTCTGTGGTTCAGAACTCTTGGTATAGGAAAAGTCACATCTCCCTTCCCAGGTGTAATCAACCACACTTCAGAGCTTAGAGTCTTCTTGAGCTACCTGGGCTGCTGAGTGGTTTATTATCTACAAGTAATAACAAGTATATATTAGAGAATGGGTTTGAATCTAGGTTTCTTCTAACACCAAGCCTTATCATCTACCTTGCTAGGCTATCTCACAATCTCTGTCTGTCTCTCTGTAATTGATGTTAAGTGACTTGCCCAGGGTCACACAGCTAATAAGTATCTGAGACCAGATTTGAATTCAGGTCCTCCTAATTCCAGAGCCAGTGCTCTATTCACCTAGGTGCCCCTCACAATCAAATATCAAAAGGGTTTTATGTTTAATGGACAACAGTAAAATTCTGGCCCTCTGCCCTCAGTGACTATTCATGCAGCTGAAAAGTAGTTGAGGAACCAATTTCTGGTTCTAAAGAGAGCTGTATTTAAGTCACACTTCAGACACATATTGACTATGTGACTCTGGGTAAGTCATGTAACCTCTCTGTATTCTGATCAAAGATGTCTAACATGTGACACTCCCCCAGAGTGTTGCCTGAATCAGATTAAAACATAATTGGGAAATATTTAAATATACATGTATGTATATGTATTATATTTAACTACATATATGCTCTATATTCAGCTATATATACATATGTATGTATCTTAACTATATACGTAATATATAATATATATGTATATATAAAACATAGATAACATTGCATTTTTAAAATAAATTAACATGCAGTCCATGGGGATCCTTACATATGGATTATTGACCACTGTTACTTTTTGAGTTTTATATGATTCATCTAGATAACCTTCAGTTCAGAGATGGTACCAACATGAATTAATGAAGGGAGTTTCCTCACCTGGGAGTCCCCTCAGTGAAACCTCTGGTCCAAGTCCCCATTTTTATTCACCCATAATGTAAGTTTACTAAAAAAGAAAAAGTAACACATATACAACAGATTAACTTGTCTATAAAAATAATAATTTTATAATCATCTGCATCACTGTTCCTTTTAGAACATTTGTGCCTTCTTCATCCTTTATCTGTGCTTCATTTCACATTTATTAGCTTTGGAAATTTATTAACTCTTACATAGTATGCTGTATACAACATGGAGATAATGGTTTGGTGCTCTTGGAAAGGTTAATAACAACTGCAGCTGTCAAGTTTTAAAACCACTACAAAAGGGAGTAAAAATGAAAAACAACCATGTTTATTTCTTAATGTAATGGAGTGGCATCTCTTGCAGTAACTGTCAGTACAAATAGCAAAATCCTCTATCAGATTACACTACAAAGAGGCCAAAGTACTCATATTAAGCTCTCCTCTGCTGAATTCTATCAGTCATCAGTTATAAAGGCACAATTTCCCCACGAGGGCCTGTTTAGAAAATGAACTCTTGCCTCCTTAGTAGCTTTAGCTTAGGCTGCATTACCATCAAGGCCACTAATGATAAGATTTAATGGACACTTGAAATAAAAATTTTGCTTAGATAGAAGCTCCCATAATTGTTTTTAGACAATTCAAACTGATCTAAACCTTGCAGCATGGAGAAAGAGAAAAAGAGGGAGAGAGAGAGAGAGAGAAAGAGAGAGAGAGAGAGAGAGAGAGAGAGAGAGAGAGAGAGAGAGAGAGAGAGAGAGAGAGAGAGAGAGAGACTTTAAACTGTACAACAGTGTTCTGTGAAGGGAACATGTCTTGATCTCATTTTGAGCAGGATTGGGTATGTTTGGAAGGGAGCTGCAAACCCAGAGCTTTATTGGTAAGACAGGAAAAGAATGTACTTATTTCTTCCAAATGAAACTTTGAGGTGTGTTACCACCCACTCCCGTCACCTTCGCTGCACAAGTTCTAGAAGATTAACCAAAGCTCAGGCAGGTAGCAGGATGGTAGATGAAGCCTCCAGGGTGGCTGCTATTCCTAGGGTCCCTGAAGAATCATCTAACAACAGTGAAAACAACAACAACAAAAATTTGAAGGATCCACTGGTGTATACTTCAGTCTCAGCAGGGAGAACAATGGGGGCTGCTGCAGGTAAGTAGGAATCTTTATTCTCTCTCTTCCTTAATTGTAGGAGAAAACCTTGGGGTTCTAAGGGATTATTTTTTTCCCAGGGATGGCATTTATCCAGATATGGTACTTGTCTACGAGGTGAAAAACACCAGAACAACATTAAATGACTTATTCATGACCTTAGGCCATCTTATTAACTGAATGGAGCCCAACTATCCTACTTTGGTCTTGCCCACACATAAGTTTCTGTCTTCCACCTTTCAAACTCTGCCTAGACTATATATCTTCCATCCCTGGAATAATGCACACACACTCTCTCTTGCTCTCCTTCTCTCTTTTGCTGTCTCTTGCTCTTTCACACATAACACACACACACACACACACACACACACACACACACACACACACACACAC